>NC_134825.1:12555980-12737397 GCF_004210375.1 Tachypleus tridentatus | reverse complement strand
TTCAATAATAAAAAATATTTTATATATGTCCATAAGGAACCGTACCACTGTGTTTTGTAAGATATGGTAAGAAACAGCGCTAAAGTACCATTATATGGGAAAAGTGCTGATAAGTGACACTTTCAACCATGAAACGTATCTGATTCGAGTTACAACTTTCAGTTGTTTTTTTGCACATGCTGTTAAAATAAATGATAGACTGAATACTTCCTATCGTTTCGTTTTTTGTGAGTTTGAAAGAAAACGTATGTAGTTGCACGTAATAATACAACTAGTTTAAACCAGTATTGTGTGAACGAAATGATTTGCTAGTTTTTTGGTTGTTTTGTTTCCAAGCTGCTACAATTTTACTTTAATGGATATTTTAATAAATTGAATTTTAGTGCATACTATAGAATATCGACAGGTTGACAATAACGTTATCATCAGATAAAACACGTTTTATTTCAACCAACGTCTCCATTCAGGCGTCATTTAGAGATAGAAGAGGCCCTGGCATGGCCAGGTGGGTTGCTAAGTGCGACTCGTAATCTGAGGGTCGCGGGTTCGCGCTGTGTCGCACCAAACATGCTCGCCCTCCCAACCGTGGGGAGGTTATGATGTTACGGTCAATTCCACTATTCGTTGGTAAAAGAGTAGCCCAAGAGTCGGTATTGGGTGGTGATAACTAGTTGCCTTCCCTCTAGTCTTACATTGCTAAATTAGGGACGGCTAGCGCAGATAGCCCTTGAGTAGTTTTGCGCGAAATTAAAAAAAAAAGAAGAACAAGGAGTTTTTATAGTCTTCCCACCTACCTCAAGAAAATATTAGTATTAACTAGAGAGTTTTCCTGACTTTGTTGTCAATATCCTTAATGCACTAACTAGTTTAGCAACTCAGCTTTAATGGAGTGTTTGGTTAAACCCGCTCTTGGTTAAACTTTTTTTCCCTAACGATTCACATTATAACGTCCCCACGTTCGAACATGTTTGGTAGGAAGAGATTTGAACCTGTGATTCTCAGATTGCGAGTCGAGCACCCAAACCACCTGGCCATTCAGGGATTGCTTTGTTAGAAATATTGTTGAATTTGACCAATTGAATACGCTTTTGAAACTTGTGTAAAGACTTCTGAATGAAAAACTGCTTCGATGAAGCAAGTCCCCGCTGGCAGGCGGTAAGTCTTGGGATTTACAACGCTAAAATAAGGGGTTCGATTAGAATTGCTAAAATAAAACACACACATACACACACTCGATTAGTGGAAATCGAGAAACAACTGCATACACTAATAATAGGAGGGTGAGGAAATGATTACTATATTTATATCATTATTTTCTCGATACAAACCAACTGGAGTAACTAAGGTCGTTATTATTTAGTTCAGACTTATTGGTATTTGTTGCTGAATTTGAGGATTTGGGAATACAAACTCTTTTTATTTAATTAACGTTTGAAAAGTATATAACTTTAATAATATTTATTTTCGGAGTTCAACATATTCGGTGTAGACATTTTTGAGTTTTGTTCTGAATATTTTCCTACAACTTTAATAAGAATAAAAAACCGATTACTTTGATCAAATAACACCTTTACGAAGACCAGGACAGTAACACATCTTAGAACAGTAGCAAATCTCGTCAGTCTAGTAACACTACTGGCAAAGAGTGATATAATAATAATTATAAATTGACCAATAATTATTTATGAGTATCCCGTCGGTATAGCCATAAGTCTAAGTACTTACAACGCCAGAATCAGAGGTTTGATTCCTCTTGATGAACTCAGCAGATAGCCTGATGTGGCTTTTCTATAAGAAAAAAACACACACATACACACGGTTTATAAATTAATGAAAATTATCTTTTGTAAATAAAATACTATGTGCAAAAGACAAGCAATAAATGCTCAGTTGAAACGTGTAATAATTTTCATCATACATATAAATCTTTGCTGTACTATGATATTAGCATAATGCTCTTCTGTATAATACTGACATAATATAGATGTTGTTGTATTAATATTTTCTATTACAATTTTGATGCACGGCATTAGATGTCTTGCCACAAAGGTTTCGTGTGTTCATTGAAGCATCCATATTTTCACAATTTATTTCTATGTTAAACATTTACCTGATAGGTTTACATTTATCGTGTGGATAAATAACTTGAATTAATAATTCTCTGAATTTTAACTGAACCTTTTTTTTTACGCACGTGAAATGATATTTTTTTCCAGATGCTAAGTTGTGATAAGAATCTGTATGAACGCCGAACATAGCTCACGTTATGCACCACATGTTAGTTCGTGAAAGTTGATGTATTATTCTTTGACAATATGTTTTTAACTTGAAAAGCTTGTATCGATATTAACAACTCAATTCAATAGTTAACAGAACCTTAATAACAGGCTAATAAGTTTTTAACACAAATTCTCAAGCACAATAACAGGTTCAACTCCATTTCGTAAATGTGGTCGTCCTTTTAATTGTGGGGAGTGTTATTCTACGGCGATCAATCTCATTATTCGATTAGAGTCGACTCGACTACTAGTCTGTACTAGAAACGGCTAGCGTAGATAGCCCTCGAATAGCTTTGTAAGAAATTTATGTAACAAACAAATAAAACATTTTGTAAAATTGAGCATTGTAGAACATAGACGAAGCTTTATGAAAGCACTTCGATAAGTAAGACCCAAACTTCATTTCAACAAAATGGAAGAGGCTAAGGTTATGGTGTATCGTTTCGATAATGCTTATAAAATGGAACTGTTTGTGTTCATGATTATTAGTGAACATTTCAACAATTTCAGGAAGCAAAACTGCTCTAAAAGCCAGAATTCTAAAACAATATTATTATTATTTTATTTGGATTAGAAGAAAAAAAAACTTATGAAAAAATGGATGACAGTGAATTATAATAACGTAATGACAGCAGGAAACTTAACAAAGTTTATTTTATAACTCGATAAAATAATTATTGTATATAACTTTCTATGTGATTGATTAATAAATTCTATGAATGAAGGTTTCCACCCTCACTTGGTTTGCCTATTAATTCGTGATTAGATTTATGAAATGAAGACATGAAATGATTACATAAATTTATAATGAAGCATTATATATGACCAGTTTATCTAAGTTCATAAGTCGAGTTAACACAGTAACATTTTACTAAACAGCAACAGTTTGTCTAGATCCATTAACCCGAGTTATTTCATTATGAAGCAACATTACTGTGACCGTATATGATCCAATATTTATTTGAATACATAACATTGGGTATCAAAGCATGAAACTACATAAACTATGATTTATAAACTATGATTTAGGCATGAAGAACGATATTAGTCGCAGGCCAAATTAAAATCAGTTGGACTTGTACTTCCTTAAAGAGGCTGTGAAGAATACTCTTTTTCATATGTGACGACTTCGAATATTGGTCTATTTGCAATTCTTGGACTATCACAGACAATTTATATTTCTAAAACGTTTCTCTGAGGTTGAACTAGAATAAACAATATTATATTTCTAAAACGTTTCTTTGAGGTTGAACTAGAATAAACAATATTATATTTCTAAAATGTTACACTGAGTCTGAACTATCACAGATAGAGTCATATTTTTAAAAACGTTTTATTGAAACTTAACTTTTACAAAGGTAATGTCCTATTTTCTAAAACGTTTTATTGAGTTTGGACTATCCAGACTTTTCCCAACAATGTGCGGTAAAATTGGTAACTGCCCAGTGGCCTGGGTGACTGAAATCTGGTTATGTCAAAAAGCTCGTAAATAGATTTAGGCTACATCTTTATTTAATTATAACAAAGCACATGTTTTGGTTTTTCTTTGCATACAAACTTGGTACTTTAAGAATGATTAGAATAGTAATTTTAGTGATATATAATATTTATTTATTACTTTATAGATACTTGTTTTTACTTTATTCACGTTTCTATGATTAAACTGTGAGCTTAAAACAATTGCTGCTATTATTTATTTATATATGAGATCGTTGTTGTCCTGTGTAACGGATTTACAAATTGATTTTGTTATCTACGTTTGTGTAAATTAAATTTATATTTTGAAATTCATGCAACTTACACTGTTAAATGTGTGTTGCAAAATTTCCGCCTATTCCCAAAATTTGTAGAAGATTCTCGAGTGTAAGAATCAACAATATATGTTTCACCAAAGGATTAGTGTATTGTTGGGCCAACTGAAAATTCTAGAACCTCGCCTTAATGTTTATAAATCGACGAGCCGCGAGACAGTATATATTGTTGGTTTGCTACAGCTGGTATACTATAAACCTCGGAAGTTATAACTGTGATTAACACTTATTAATCGGGAAACTACAGATGTTTGACCAGAAACATTTATAGATTTCAAACATTATAAATCATTTAAATTCAGCATATTAACAACGGGCCTTTGTATTTTTACGAAAATATTATGAACTTCAGCAGTTAAAAATTCAAGGGTGATTAGTGAGAAACAGCTAGCTATCTGTTAAGTGAACTGTACTGATACTAACTCCAAAGTAATTCGCTCATGGTGAACCGTCGATAAAATATTCAGTTCCAGACTAGATAGAGGACTCATCGTTATTTGTAAGTTTGTAAATCTTTTATATATAAATCATTATTTGTGATAATTATTTATAATAATCGTTATTATAAATTATATTATTACTGTTTGTATATTAAAATATATTTGTGTTAAAGAAAGAAAACAGTGTTTATCACTATTTTTGGCAAACGTCATAAATTTGATACATTTCTCTCTACATTCATTTAACTTTTAAACCCAAATTACAATTTGATGCAGTTTCAGGCTATTTGAAATCGTAATACGTAACATAATAAACTGGAGGCTCTCCGAGATGAATTGCCCCTGGGCTCCTGCTGGCTGTCGACGCTTTTAGGACTACTCCAGAAAGTGCTCTATTCCTGAAAAGTTTATCTGAATTTGAACTCACAGAAATAATAATAAATTTTATAAAAATTTTCACTGTGTTTTTGCTTTTAGACGGGTAGTGCCACATATCTAAAACGTTTTACTGGAGTTGGACTTTTACACAAGTAGTGTTATAAAAATCATTTTATTAAAGCTGTAATTTCACATAGGTAGGGCCATATTTCTTCAGTTTTTTTTTTTACTAATGTTATACTTTAACAAATAGTGCCACGTTCTTAAAATGTTTTACTGAGGTTAAACTATCACAAATAATGCTATGTTTTTTAATATGTTTTATTGAGATTAAATGTGAGAAAACCCACTTAAAGTGACTGAAAAGATGATCGTATCCAGTTCGAAATGCATTGTATTTATACGCAGTTAAATAAATAAATAAAAACGTAATCAAAAGTTATTTTACACCAACATAAAATTAATAATTAAGTGTGCGATTTTTCATAACTTTCCATCACTTGATACAATTATTCACGGTTTTGTTTTAGCAGAGAACTTATTAAAAATTTAAAGCTGTAGTTAAAAAGCGTTGGTTAATATTTCTAAACACTTAACTTTGAAAATGTAAATTATTCACAGTAGCATTAGATGGTATACTTTGAATTGCAGAGTGTAAGACTACACGAAAAGCTAATTAACTTTCTTTACACAAATCAATGAAGTTGTGCACAAGGGGGCGTAAAGTGTGTTTAATTCATTTTAATTGAAAACCGTGGATTATGGATGTTTGGGAAAAGTTTATAATGCTTCATATATTAAAATTTTCGTATATTATAACGATTAAGGAAGAAATTAATAGTTTTTTGACTTATAAAAACCTTATTCAGACAATTACGCCATCGTCCTAAGAGCTGTAGTTAATGGAAACTTGATTGTTATTTATTATCAAATTTATTGTTTCTCAAGAAGGGTGAAATTTGGATTATTTCTGTTGAAAGAAGCGTCAGAAGTCCTTTTTCAAATAGTCTATAACAGTGAAAACTATTATTAATCTACATTTCATTGTTTTCAATAAGTTAGAATACATTATTTGAAAAGTATTTCTGTTTTTTTATATAATAATTCATACAACTGCTGCAGGCTTCAGTTGTTTAAACTTATAATTCTTAAAACATTTTCTTTGATTTTACTGTATCTGACATTCAGTTGACGCAAGGTAATATAAGTTTTTCATTAGATTATATAACAAATCGCAACAATATACGTTTGGGTTGAACGCTTTATACGTCCATGACAAGTCCGTATCAAATATATTTTCATCAGACATTGTTACTATGATGAAAACGTATACATTGGATAGGAGAAGGTAAATAAAAAAGCCATTGCCCGCGTTTCAGTTCCTTACATTATATAGTCACACAAGTATGATAAATTAACTTATTATTCCAAAAATTGTTTAATTTCGAAGTCTAGGTTTAAGGAAAGTCCAGCTAAATCTATACTTTGATCAACGTGTGTTATTGGGTTTTACTAGTTTCGGATAATTCCACTCCTTGTCAGTAACCCTGAACACAAGTTAACCAGAATGAGATAACCTGGACTTATAACATAGTAAAAAAGTATCCAACATAAGTTGGTTTGAACGTGATTTATAACATCCATGATAAAAAACTTACACACTGAATAGGTGAAGTGAAGAAAAAATGTTTGATAGGTCCATCTTATCTCTCTTTAGTTAACTTGTTTTTAGGTTTATCTTTGGCATCATCTTGTTAGTGAGGAGGGAGTTTCTTCTTAGACGTGCACGTGGTGAAAGTGACCCCCTAAGTTTCCTGTCGTGCTCTTTGATGATCCCTGAGCGAAAACCGACGATTGCTCGGGATCAATTGATTCAGAGCGGGATCGTCAGCTGCTGTCAAAGTTTTACTGTTCCTTCCACTGTTCTACGCAGTCAGTCTCTCTACATCTCTGCACTCAGTAGTTCACACTAGACTAGTTAAAGTTCATTTTTTCTAATAATCTGTCTTGTCGGAAGTCTCCCTTTGCTAAAGGCGTCCTATTAAGCTGTTGGTGTGATAAGTATATGGTACTGCAATATCCATGGAACATATTTATACCTACACGCATCAAGGTCTGAAAACGTATGTGCCAATGCTGGCCGGCAGACCAGGCAGCAGCAGGACCAAGACTTTACATTTTTGTCGTTGTAATGGTGGAGCTTTGTGAACTCTAATTGTTTCTACGCAAGTAGATAGATTTGTACTAGTAGGTATGAATCAGAAGGACAATTCATTAAAGATTATATGTGTTATTTTTAAGTTTACATGTTTGTACTTGTTTAAAGCGATGATGAATATAAGTGCCAGTGAACACTTATTTTGTGAATCATAAAAAGCGCTTGTAAATAATTAATACTTTTAATAAATTTTAGTAAAATTAGCATAAAATTCAATCTCGGACCACCTACTTTTCAAATTTTTCGTGGGGTATGCCCCTAGATCCTTCCGTATCACTGGCATGCTTTGCACACGATTCAGAGTTGGCTGAACCAATCACAAACTGTTTCCACAGACGATGGTTCCGTAAAAAAAGTATAAAAAAATTGAGTGATGCAATAAATTTTTTCGACACCTTATTTTCTTTAACAACATTTAGGGCAAAAAAACAACAATAACAACAAACAAAAACAAATCTTTCATATAATAGAAGTTGACCGATGTACATCGTAGTATCACATAGTTTTTGATTACATTGTTAGCGAATTCCCTTTTACGAATAAGTGAAACAATTTTTAGCATAGACTCACATATTTAAACGCAATCAAAGTGAGTCAGTTTACTGATTTTCTTTGTCATCAATATCTCGTAGGAAAAATTCCACATCATTTTGATTAGCTTGTTTCTCTTTAACTTTTTCTATACAGACTTTTATTTGTGCTTTTTTAGCCTACGTTGTAGAATATCTGAGGCATTGGAATAAGCTCGTGCAGCTGACAAAGTTGATTGATAAATGCATCAGTGACTAATCTGTTATAATCTTCCTTCTTACTTCGTTGCATTCGAATAGAATCTTTCACGAAAAAGCAAACTTTCATTTCAAACTCACATGTTGAAATACAGTGATGGGCATTCTGGTACTGAAATACTCAGATGGAATTTTGAGAAAAAGAAAATGGTTTAGATACCATTTTCATGGTAGATTGTATTATAAAAGTTACTGTGATAACATTTTTAACTTAAAATACTTGTTTTAAGGTCAATGTGAGTGGTATCTGACAATGTGGAAAAACTGTGTGTAGTTTTGTGCTTGTCTCGAAACTAGATGAAACCAAAATAAATGTTATTTACTTATATATTTTGTTTTGCGTATGTAACCTAAATGGATAATAGTTTAAAACACAAGCTGATCTTTGCGCATGTATTTTGTATACAGAAACCTTTTTTCAAGCTTTGGGTTTGTGGTAAAACTAGATGGAAGCAAAATAAATGTTATTTATATAGATGTATATTTTTTGTGTATGGAAAATGTTTTAGTAGGTGGAGAGTACGTGTCCTAAATTGTTATACACCTGTACATGACTGAATCAGTACAACTTTAAAGTAAACATTCATTCTGCATGAATAGGTGGACATCAAAATTAGCCAT
Organism: Tachypleus tridentatus; assembly: GCF_004210375.1. Lineage (NCBI taxonomy): Eukaryota > Metazoa > Arthropoda > Merostomata > Xiphosura > Limulidae > Tachypleus > Tachypleus tridentatus. Next base: position 12,728,862 of record NC_134825.1, on the reverse strand, counting down.
CTCTATTTTAATGTTTAAAAATGCTATCAACTTAGAATCAGGTTTCGGGTACATACACTTTTACGAGTGCTGTTAATAATGTTTTTCTGTTGATGTGAAGTTGTTGTTTTTTTTTTTTGCGAATGACATAGTCTCAATTAAATCACAGGTACGCATAAAAATAACGTTTCACATCTATTTTTTGTCTGTACAAGTCAGTTCCAGGTCGTATTTTGTACAATACTATAACTCAGTTGGGCGGGACTATGACAGATACATGTTTTTGTGAAACGGTATTGATATTTATGATATGAAACCTTAAATTTAGGAAGTGAAACAGTATTGATATTTATGGTATGAAACCTTAAATATAGGAAGTGAAACAGTATTGGTATCTATGATATGAAACCTTAAATTTAGGGAGTGAAACGGTATTGATATTTATGATATGAAACCTTAAATTTAGGGAGTGAAACGGTATTGATATTTATGATATGAAACCTTAAATTTAGGAAGTGAAACAGTATTGATATTTATGATATGAAACCTTATATTTAGGGAGTGAAACGGTATTGATATTTATGATATGAAACCTTAAATTTAGGGAGTGAAACGGTATTGATATTTATGATATGAAACCTTAAATTTAGGAAGTGAAACAGTATTGATATTTATGATATGAAACCTTATATTTAGGGAGTGAAACGGTATTGATATTTATGATATGAAACCTTAAATTTAGGGAGTGAAACGGTATTGATATTTATGATATGAAACCTTAAATTTAGGAAGTGAAACAGTATTGATATTTATGATATGAAACCTTATATTTAGGAGTGAAACGGTATTGATATTTATGATATGAAACCTTAAATTTAGGAGTGAAACGGTATTGATATTTATGATATGAAACCTTATATTTAGGGAGTGAAACGGTATTGATATTTATGATACGAAACCTTATATTTAGGGTGTAAAACAGTATTGATATTACTGATATAAAATTTTTGAGAGTAGAAAGTCAATAAGAAACCTTTACCGTTTCGCAACTGATTTTCTTTAAATACTTACTTTTTAAATTAATCAATATATAATATTAAAGTTTGAATTATAATATACAATGTTATACATTTATAAAATAGTAGTGAATAAAAGTTTGAATGCGAGGCAACAAACGCGATGACATGACCTCTGATCCATGACCCATCACAAAAGGGTTAAAATACATAATGGATTTCTAACATTCCAGCTTAAAACATACGATGGTATATACCTGCTTTCAAAACAATTCCAGCCTATTTAAACCACTGATTATAAAGCGTCATGTCTTCCTGCGACACATCTATTATAAGCATATTACCAAATGTTTCTGTATTTCTTGAGCAAACTTATTTGGTCATCTAAACTCTTCATCAAACCTATTGTCTACTTTATTTATAAACATAGAACCAATATCATAACGTCACAGTATTCCTTTCTACTGTTTCTTTGCTTTGAATTTTGCGCAAAGCTACTGAGGGCTACCTGCGCCAGCCGTTCGTAATTTAGCAGTGTAAGACTACAGGGAAGGCAGATAATCATCACCACCCACCGCCAACTCTTGGGCCACTTTTTTACCAACGAATAGTGGGATTGGCCGTCGCAGTATAACGCCTCCACAGCTGAAAGGACGAAGATGTTTGGTGTGACGAGGATTCGAACCCGGGACCCTCAGATTTCCTTTCTACTGTCTACAACGAAATTACTTTATTGTGTAAATTAATTTTATTTAGAAATAAGTTTAGAGTAGATACGTACATAAAGTTAAAGGTAGATTGTTACTATCATAAACAGGAAGGAAATGACATTGAATGTCATCCAGTTAGGACAACTCGTAAAACGACTGTGTTTGTTCAACATTGTTTTTAAAGGAAAACATTTTTAACGATTAACAATGTTAGCAAAAATAAATTTAAATGTTCACTAAAATCATTTTGTCAGGTCAGAAGCGATTTCTTTTATAGGTGAAATAATGTTATTTATTTGTCGTTTGTTTTGGAGAAATAAAGTACAGAGATATTTAAATATTTCACGTTATTTCTATGTAAACATAATTCTAGTGTAATAAAACACAGTAGTTGAACAGTTACAAAACAACAGACAGGCATACACTCCCTGAAAATTACAATTTTTTGAATATGAGTCAAAAACATGCGTCATCTGTTTTGCCTGATAACTTCTATTCTTCTCATGTATGGTGTCAAACAACTTCACCAACTGTCCTATAACAGAGCACTAGCTGGTAAAATCTAAGAAAGCAGAGATTAATAGACAATACAGAACGAAGGATATAGATCTTATCTATTTTGTCATTTGTTTGTTTTTTTTACGTTTCACCTAGATCGAAAGTACACTAGCTCTGACTATCTGGCTTAATAAGCAGGAGTCACCTTCGTTCTGGGTTTTGAAATATCACGTGGTCAGCTGTCACGAGCAGCAGTTCTTAGTGTAATAGCGTTTCTTTCATAGTGATATGACCATCGTAATCATATTACTTCAATGTTATATCCTTCTCACAAACGTGTATTTTTTGCAGATGTTTCCTACGAGCTGTGAACTTAGACTTTCAACCACAAAGAACGAACTCTTCACGTATCGTACAGCAATAAGTTATTATGATTAAATCTCTCTCTAATCATTATTATACTGTCTAAAAAAACACATTTCTACTAAGGAGCAACTAAAACAAAGCTGTTACAGCTAAAGTTAGTTTTAGAGCAAAATCACAGAACGAAACAGGTGCATTATGTTTGTCACGAGAACCGAACTTCAAATTTAGCATTATAAGTCGTGAAGCCTACCGTCGAGCCAACGTCTACCTAGTTTATAGCGGTTCGATGGATGTGACAATCATGTCTGTTTTTTTTTTTTTAATTTTGCACAAAGCTACACGAGGGCTATCTGCGCTAGCCGTTCCCAATTTAACAGTGCAAGACTAGAGGGAAGGCTGCTAGTCATCACCATCCACCGCCAACTCTTGGGCTACTTTTACCAACGAATAGCGGGATTGACCGTCACATTATAACGCCCCCACGGCTGAAAGGGCGAGCATGTTTAGTGCAACGAGGATTCGAACCCGCGATCCTCGGATTACGAGTCGAGCGATTTAACCATGTGGCCATGCATGCCCAACATTAATGTAAAACATAATCAGTGATGTCGAGAAAACCCACTTGTAGAGAAATATGTGCGTTAAAACGGCTCGTTTGGGTTTAGAAAATATTTTACGTAGAGGAGCGAACAACGTTTCGACCTTCTTCGGTCATCATCAGGTTCACAAAGAAAGATATAGGTAACTGACCATAAGCTGACCACATGTTTGAAAGGGGTTGTGTAACTGAGTGTCGGAATGTAGAGGGCAGTGTTAGATGTTTGAATATATAATTTTATATCATTTATTTTATTATTATTATTATATTATTTTTTAATATAGATATAAAGCTGATCCTTTGTATTGGTTTATTTTGGGCTTAAGTTGTTGTATAAGTAAGGCTTCTTTAATTTTGCGTTTGTTTATGTTTGTTTCTTTATTTAGTATTTGAGTGTTTTCTATGGTTATGTTGTGTTTATTTGACTTGCAGTGTTCGAAAACGTATGAAGGTGACTTTTTATGTTCTTTGAATCTGGTTTCCATTTTTCTACTTGTTTCTCCAATATAGAAGTAGTGGCAGTTATCACATTATATTTTATAAATAATGTTGGTGTGATATTTGTCGGTGTAGTTTTTACATAGTATAGACCTTAGTTTTGTGCCTGATTTTTGAATAAATTTGGTATTAACTGGAATGTCATATTTTGTTTCTAATTTTTGCCAAATGTTGGTTATTTTTCTGCTGATGTCGGGAATATATAGTATGCAACAGTATATGGTTTCGTAATTTTTTCATTCGTGAGATATATTTACTTTTGTTGGTTGATTTTGCTTTCTGTCTAAGTGTGTGCGCATAATGTTTTCTACGTAAAGTATTTTCTTGACCCAAACGAGCCGTTTTTACACAAATAATGTAAAACAATTTCTGTCGTTGATTGATAGGTGTGGTTAGCATGTTGGACTGTGGGTGCATTATAAAATTGTTGTAGTATCTTACTAATCGATTAAAATAGGTAAATAGCTGCCTCTGGGTGACGTTGACTAGGTGTTTTACTTCTAGTTTATCAGTCCAAACTTAAGGTCAGCGGTTACAGATCATCTCTGTGTAGCTTTTCGATACATTTTGAAACAAGCCAATAATAGTACTTACGTTCGGTTTTAACAATTAAATTATTATGTTTCTCGAAAAACTGAAGTTATTATAGATAAATGTCTTAACATTTCAATGATTTCTTACATCTATGAAAAATGCTCGAGAACAGCGAAAACATGAGATTGTTAAAAAAATAATTGTTTGTTTAAAGTTAAGCACAAAGCTACACCAATAGGTTTGCTTTATAGTGAATTATAATAACAAAACAGACTATTATGAAATATTGAAATTATTATTTTTATTACATATTATACATACAATACTAGCGTAAGGTTTTTCTGTACCTTAAGAACAAAACTGGATTCACAAGTGTGTGTTATGTGATATCGTTGAAACTGGAACTGTGAACAAAATGTGTGGAAAAAGAACGTACATGAACTGAGTATATTTTATTAATGAAATATGAATATCAGTTGAAGTTATTTGTTTCACGAATTCATTACCAATTCTCAATTTTAGGTGCTTTTTTAATACCGTATCTTCTGACGTTGTTCTTGGCTGGTATCCCTACGTTTTTCCTGGAAACTTCGCTCGGTCAGTTCTTAGGCGTGGGAGGTTTAGGAGTGTGGAAAATATGTCCAATATTTAAAGGTAATTGCGTCAGGTCTTTGTTTAAAATGAATAGTCTAGAAGTAAATAACCTAAGAACTGAATATTGAAACATGTGTAAACTGATGTTAAGATTTAAAAAAAAAGTATACAATATATATATATATATATATACATTAACTATCGTAAAGATAAAAGAGATCGCATTATTTGAAAAGTGCTCTCTTATTCAAACACAACCTTAAGCTTTTTGCTTCCTAACCTTTCTTAAGTAAACTAGTTTTAAGGCAATCTTTCTTATGCAGAAACTATGAATAAGATGGTTTTTATTAAATAGAAATTAGTTTTAAGATAATATTTTCTTAAAACGAGACTAGAATTAAAATGTCGTAACAGAGCAGCTTGCTCGTTCTCGGATATTAAACAATGTCGTATTTCTTTAATTATTAAGAACGTCTCGCAGTTATGAAATGCCTTATACTTCTACGGTTATTAAGAATGCTTTGCAGTTACAAAATGTCTTATACTTCTATGATTATTGAGAATTTTTTGCAGTTACAAAATGTCTTATACTTCTATGATTATTGAGAATTTTTTGCAGTTATAAAATGTCCCATTTGTTTGATAATTAAGAACGTTTTGCAGTTATACAATGTCGCATTTTTTATCATTAAGAACATTTTGCAGTTGTACGATGTCTTATACTTCTGTGATTATAAATAATGTTTTGTATACACATAAAACTTAAAGTACGTAAATGATGAAGTCCAACATTTCCAAGAAAGTAGTTCATAATTTATCAGAAATAGCAAAGAAACGCGTACACTGTTTAATTTCGAACATTGGTGACTGTAGAATTTTACTGTTTAATTTGCGAATGTGGGTCACAACAGAATTTGACTGTTTCATTTATTAACATGGGTCACAACAGAATCTTACTGGTTTATTTATTGACATGGGTTACAACAGAATCTTACTGGTTCATTTATGAACACGGGCCGCAATAGGATTTTATTGTTTAATTTACGAACATAATTCACAATAGATTCTTGCTGTTGCATTTACAAACGCGGGTCATAATAGAATCTTACTGTTTAATTTAAGAGCATGGAACCCAACAGAATTTCACCGTTTAATTTACGCCCTTGTGCAAATTAATTGAAACAAGACGGAAAATTACAATTTTTTCAATTTTTTTTTTTGCGTTTTATTTCTGAGAATCCAAAAATTACTCACAAATTAATACATGATACGACGGCCTATATTTTTCAGAAGATCATTAATTCGCTTTGGCATCGAGTCCACGAGTTGACTGCAATCTTTACTAATTTTTGGATCGCGGTACCACACCTCAATTATGGCCTCAATTAGCTTATCTTTCGTAGTGCAATCTTTTCCCTGAAGTCTTTCTTTACAAATCGCCCAAAGATTTTCAATAGGATTTAAGTCCGGAGAGTTTCCAGCCAGTCCAGCACCTTTATTCGCATTGTAGTCATAAAATTCTTCACAAGTTTCGATGTGTGGCACGGAGCCAGATCTTGCTGAAAAATGCCAGATCCATCTGAAAATCTTTTTCAATTCTGGAACGACTCTTTTCTGCAAAACCTCGATGTACTGTGGTCCTCGCATCATACCTTCTACGATATGTAAGCCTCCGACGCCATAGAAGCTGAAAAAGCCCCAAAACATCTTCTTCAAGGGATGTTTTACGAACTGATTGATGTGAGATTCTCGAAGTTTCTCACCTGGAGATCTGCAAACATGCAGACTTCTTTGAACCTGTACAAAGAAATGAGTCTCGTCACTAAATAACACCTTTTTCTATTGTTCGTGTGTCCAGTTCTTGTATTTCAGACCCCATTGATACCGTTTTTTATTCATTGAGTTGATAAGAAGTTGTTTTTGACTGGTCTCCTTGCCCTTCTAACGTAATTTCGAATGGTGTAATATTCCTCAAAATTTCATCATGTATCCCAAAAATAGATCGACCGTACTGAAAAATACAGCTAATGGCGCCGTCTGTGTGAAAAAATGACTATTAAAGGAAATCAGCGGGTCTATAGAGCCTACACCGGCCGTCCTGCTGAAAATATTGTAAAATGACCATTTGTTTTAATTAATTTGCACAAGGGTGTACGAACACGGGTTCACAAAGTAATTTCTTTGTGTGTATCTCGTGGTATTTAACACTATAAATGTGTAAATGTCCATCATGTACATGCTATTTAGCTCTAGAGCCAGATAACCCTAAATATTCACATTGTGGTATTTAACACTACAGATGTGTAAATGTCCACCTAGTGCATTGTACTTAATGTTAGAGCTAGAAACTTCCATGTATTAACCTCTTAGCTTTTAAAACTAGAAACTCAAGTGTTCATCTCGTGGTATGCAGCACTAGAAACTTGAAATTCTCATCTGGCAGTTCTAATATCAGATATTCACATATAGTCACTTTGTGACAACAATAACTGATAGTTCAATATTTAAGATTAATTGTAAAGTTGTATATTATCAAATACGTATTATTTTAACATTTTATCGTGTGTAAAAGTAAGAGGTTTAAATGTGCTAATAGTGTGTTTGAGAATAGTTCTGTGGTATTCATTATTATTCAGGCTTATCCACCTATACTCGAGATTATAGAAACAAGCGAACTATATTTCCCTAATGTACGCTAATTCCATAACAATTTAGCAATTTGATAACAATTCTACTCATGTAAAGAATAACTGATTAGTAGTTGTAAACAGCTGTTTAATAAATTAATGCACATTGATTTCAGAAACTAACAAACTCATTTTCATTATTATTAATTTTTTTTGTAAACAGAAACTTCACTTCAGAAAACTTTTACAAAAGTTTTATTTGCTGGTTTAGTATAACATTATTCTGGATTAAACTTATAATTCTACACATGACAATCACAGTTTGATGCAATCAATTTCATTTTATGACATTAACACCTTTAGACACTATCTGGTTATTATAAAAATTCAATTCTCTTTGGCTCATTCTTGGCGAGGGCCAGCATGGCCAGGCGGTTAAGGCGCTCGACACGCAATCTGAGAGTCACGGGTTCAAATTCCCCTTACACCAAACATGCTCGCCCTTTCAACCGTGAGGGCGTTTTAAAGGTACGGTCAATCTCACTATTCTTTGGTAAAAGAGTAGCCCAAGAGTTGGCGGTGGGTGGTGACGACTAGTTGCCTTCCCTCTAGCCTTATACTGCTAAATTAGAGACGGCTAGCACATATAGCTCTCGTGTAGCTTTGTGCAAAATTAAAAAAACAAACAAAACAATAATTATTTTCGAGTTTTAAAACGGCTGTTAGACGTACATTAGCAGAGTTAATTATAATTCATATTCTCACTGCTACCACTTGAATCTTAGTGACAGGTGTCAAGTGATCATTGATTTCGTCCAATTACAATTTAGAATGACATTTACGCAACTCTCCTTACAAACAAGACTTGTATAACTTTTGTAATATTCACATCTATAGAAAAAGTGTATTGCTTTGCAAACAGTTCAACAACGTTAAGTTTTTAGGGGAGCTAATTGGTCCACACCCCAACTAAAATATTTATATTTGCAGTTTACTTTAATTTAGTATCTCTATAATTGTGTTTCTTTTCTGTGTTTATATGAACATTGTTTCTGTTTATTGAATTGGGTTAGGTTGTATGTTTACAATTTCAGCAAATATGCTAAGGATTGAGTACTTTATGTAGAAAGCATTTTAAATATGTAAATAAGTAATTCACTTCACAATCATAGATGATATAAGGTCGCTGTGGAAAGCTAGTATCATAGAACTACAACTTTATATTGTCTGGCGATCCCTAAGTATGTGAAGCACCAAAATGTAATCACTTTTGGTAAAGGTATGTAACAGCCCCTTCTGACGCGAAATAATTGTATACTTAGTTTATAAAGATGTGTTCAGATTAGAGTTTTTATAATGTCCTTGCAGTTAACGACATTGAAAAATAAAGGAATGTAGATGAAATTGGGGTACCAGGACGCTCCAGAAAGAGACTTGCAACAAGTCGTATTCCACCCGTCGCAAGCACAGTACGTCGTTTTGTAATAAGCTAGAATTCACGAACACAAAAGTCAGTAGCGAAAGCGGTTCAAATGTTCTACAAAACTCTATGCAACGTAATCAAGAAGAAAACGAGGCCAACAGGATATGGTCAGAAAAATAACTCTTCCAGTAACATACCTCAATAATCTGGAGAATAAAACTGGAATTCATGCGAAGACGTATCTTTCTAGTTTCCAAATGTGACATTTATGTATTTATGTGCGTCGTACTGTTGAAACAGGCGCTCATAAAACATCGTCCTCACAAACTAGATAGATATGAAAGAAATCCGGAAGTGCATGGGTTTTGATATGACAGCCTAATGATGGAATCTTTTGCAATGGAAAATTCACTACAGACTATCTGTCAGATAAAGATGACCAGACGTGGTGACATGGACAGTAACAACACGGCGAAGTTTCAAATTTGTTTTAATACAACGTTCTCAAACTGTTTACTTGTGCTTTAAATCAACTATCTCGTTGAACTTTTACAAATTATCGTATTATAGAAATATTCGTCCCAGAAGGCATTTATTTTTCAAGATTTTATAATATTTGAACCAACTGATTTTTATAGTATTTGTTCAAGCAACAGCCAGCTGGTACTAAAGGAAATGTAAGGGACAAACTGTTAGTTTACCAATAAATGCAAAGGTAAAAAATAAAACTATGGAATTTTTAATTTGTAATTCTCTCCAGTATAAAACAAAAATCATTCTTAAAAATAATCTTTATTTTGAAACATTATAGGTGTGGGTTACGCTGCAGCTGTCATGGCCTTTTGGTTAAATTGTTATTACATAGTAGTCTTGGCATGGGCCATTTATTACGTTGTATCTTCTCTCGACGTGGACATCCCTTGGCGGACTTGTGACAACTGGTGGAATTCGATATTCTGCAGGTCAGAGTACGAAGAAGGAGGGCTTCCCAACTGTACTGGCAATGCAGAGATGGACCATCCAATATGTGCTCATAACCTTTCGGACCGTACAATATTCAGAAGTACAGTGAAGGAATACTGGGAGTAAGTAGCAATACATATTATACAGTGTATTTGTGTACAGGTTTTAAGGACATTGTTACTAGTGTATCTTGAAACGTTATAAATATTTGTTAAAATAATTTCAACAAATTGAATTTGATACTGAGGTAAGTTTTAAAAAGTTATTTAGTTTGCATTTTCTTTCTTTTAAAGTATAAATAAAATCCAAATTCGTCTGAATATCACAACAGCAATGCAATTGTTAATACCAGAACAGATAACTATGTCGAAAGCATATCACGCATTTCGAATAAACATCCTAAAACAAGGCTATGAGAAAAGTAAAAAAAATACAGGTTATTACGAATAATAGGACGACTTATCATGCATTGTTTTTCATTATTTACCTAAATGCGTTTAAGTCAGAACCATTTGATTCTGCTATTAGTTAGCTTCAAACTAAACAGTAAGCACGTCGCTCATTTGAATTAAACTATAAACTCGAACTTCCGATAATGGTGGATAAACTGAATTTCTTTGTATTGTTAATAATTCGAAGTTCACACTTTTCATAATTTAAAAGCTTTAATTGTAATTCTTCTTGGAAAAACAAAAACGTTTATTTTTGTTAGAATAGCATGGTCAAGTGTGATAAGGCGTTCGACTCGTAATCTGAGGGTCGCGGGTTCGAATCCCGATCCCACCAAACATGCTCGCCCTCCCAGCCGTGAGGGCATTATAATGTGACGGTGAATCCCACTATTCGTTGGTAAAAGAGTAGCCCAAGAGTGGGTGGTGGGTGGTGATGACTAACTGCCTTCCCTCTAGTCTTACATTGTTAAATTAGGAACGGCTAGCGCAGATAGCCCTCGAGTAGTTTTGTGCGAAATTCAAAAAACAAACAGAATAGCAGGCAAAAGAAGATAACAGTAAATATATAATTTCTTTGATTCGAGGTAAAAAATAAAAATTCCGCAACTTCCACAACGATGAAGAAATTGAATACCTTTGTGTTGGTAATATTTAAATTTCACACCTTTATTACTTTAATTCTTCACTAATAAATGCTTCGTTTCAGTTGTTTTGAAATTCATAAACGATCCACAAAGTTCTCATGAGATCCATCACTTAAAATAGCAGCTCGCTGAATTTCACTTTCTTTGAAGAATTACAAAATATTTGTTTCTTTTCATATGAAGCACGGCACGGCTGGGTGGTTAAGGCACTCAACTCGTAATCTTAGGGTCGAGGGTTCGAGTCACTATCACACCAAACATGCTCGCTCTATCAGCCGTGGGGGCGTTATAATGTGACGGTCAATCCCACTATTCGTTAGTAAAAGAGTAGCCCAAGAGTTGGTGGTGGGTGGAGATGACCTCGTCTTACACTACTAAATTAGGTACGGCTAGCACAGATAGCCCTCGTGCAGCTTTGCGCTAAATTCAAAACAAACAAAACTCTGAATCTGACTCTGGTTCAGAGCTGATTCATTTCCCTTTTCCGACGTTGTTTCGAAGATCTTGAACTGCTTTAGCCATTTCTTCAGATAAGAAACAGCCCGTTTTTCACTGTGTAATTTCTACACAACACAACGAGTTTTGTTATCAGGAATTTACTTTCCTGTCTTATTGTATCAAAGTCACCAGAAGATAAATATAAAAATGAAACACTTGTGAACCGCAAAATCCATTTCTATTAAAATATGTAGTCTCCAAAGTTTACGTGGACACAAAGTTCGACTGACTGAAGAAGGAAACCGGTTAAGATTATTCTTATGCTTGAAGGATTTTTTTTTTATTTTCATGTCACAAAGATCCAATATTAGAATTTTTAACCTGAGCATCTCGACGTTTCCATTTGAATTATGGAAAAGAAAAAAATATCTTACTATGGAAAACCTGGGACTTTGTGTCTTGTCTCGACTTTAGTTCTGCATTGTTTGAAAGTTCTGACATGCATTGATACCCTGGTTCTGGAATTTATTCGTACTCCAGTGGCACATCGGTGTGTCTGTAGACTCATACCGTTAGAAACTGAGTTTCGATACCCGTGGTGAGTAGAGCACAGATAGCTTATTTGCTCAATTACAAACAACCTGGAATTTCTTCAACCTCGTTAAAATGTGTTTGTAGGAAACCTAAGCACTTTTCAAAGCTTCATCAGTAACTTTTTTCTTTTCTACTTTTAGCCTAAAAGTTATGATCATTTACATATTTTCGCATATATGGGTCTTAAGTTATTTTAAATCACCATACAGTAATCTAAGTTAATTTAGGTGTGTGAATATTCCCGAAGAGTATGATTGGTGTAAAACGTTGTCACATTCTTTCACTGACATCCTAGTAACGTTCTGATCTTCTGAATTTTTATTTTGAGCGCTTTGTCTTGTGTCTGGGAGCATAAAAATGTCTTACAATTTACATACTTTTAAATTCTGAAAAACTTAAAGCTTATCTTAGTAACCTGTTCTTTTATATCACTTCAAATTGAAGCAGTTTTGTTATTTTTGTTGATCTTTGCTACAGAGAAAGGTTGGAATCTATGTTTTTCCTTCAATAAACACAAGCAAAGCCTACGATGTATAGCTAGGACAGTAAATAGTTATATATTTCCTTAGAATTTAAAACACCTATCAAGTTTGACAATTAAAAACACAACATTTGAATGAAACCCATCACTGAATCGAAACAGATAATTTATCTCAGAATAATAACAAATGTTCAAAATGTTCATTTTCTTTGTTTTATAACTTTTAAACGACCACATCTTCGAAATAAATGCACACAAAAATAGTAATTTAACTTCCTAAATCTTAAGATTATCGGAACACTATTACCGCATAAATCTAACTACTGACAAATCTCTCGAGTTTGGTATAAACCTCTTAACTTCACAGAGATTATCTTATAATGTAATTAATTTTTTATAACATTGTTCGTGTGTTATAATTTCAGTATTTATAAAATATACTCTTCAAAAAAAGAAACGCAAAAGGAATATTTTTATTTTATTTTAAAGAGAAATATGTGTAATAACGTTACAAGCTCAGAGTATGTGATGTTACACGTGTTAAGGCACTGATTGTCAGACCAAAATAACAATAAAAGTTGTGCACTTTGAAAACGGAGGAAAACATCGGATTTTTAGCCAAAACGCATTCGTGTTCAATAAATTTTTTGAGAGATCTGCATGTTCTGCAAGTGCAACATGTGCAAAATCCTATAAAGTGACGGGTTCTCGGTTTTTATAGCTCAGTGTTAAGCTACCGACACGCAATACAGTTACGCCAAGACTGACTGAAGCACAACGCAACAACGCCATTGGTCGCTTGGAAGCAGGCGAATCTCGATCAGATGTTGCCAGAGCTGTGAATGTCCACCCAAGCACCATTACAAGGCTATGGAATCGTCACCAACAACATGGATCAACTCGTGACCGTCCACGATCTGGCAGACCTCGTGTGACCACGCCCGCACAAGATCGCTACATCCGGTTACGTCACCTTCGGGATAGGACCACCACTGCGACGTCTACTGCCTCAACCATACCAGGGCTGCGTAGGATTTCCGATCAGACCATACGCAACCGTCGACGAGATTCTTAGGCCCCATGTGCAACCCATCATGGTAAACGTCAACGACGTTTTTCAACATGACAACGCCCGTCCTCACACAGCCCGACTCACCACTGTCTTCTTGAGACACCACAACATCAACGTTCTTCCCTGGCCCTCCAGATCACCAGATTTAAAACCCATCGAACATCTTTGGGACGAGTTGGACCGACGTCTGCGACGGCGACAACCTCAACCGCAGACTCTACCTCAGCTTGCAGCAGCTTTGCAGGCTGAGTGGACAGCCATTCCACAGAATGTGATTCGTCATCTCATCGCTTCCATGGGCAGGAGATGCCAAGCAGTTATTGATGCTCACGGGGGGCATACTAGTTAGTGACGTTAAACTTCACCTAGTAAGCGTGGACTTCGCCTTTGCAGACTTTGGATGTTCAGCAGTGAATGTGTTAAGTTTCACACATGTCATAAAGAACTACCCCGGAATAAACTTGTTAACAATTTGTCTCAAATTTTGCCTTTAGCGTTTCTTTTTTTAAAGAGTATATTTAAATAGGCCGTTCGGTAGCTAAGCTTTCGAAAATGACAATTTTTAGGCCTATTTTATTATTTGCAACAATAAAGTATTTTTTTTATACGCCTTTCAGTGACACGCCAATATTTCTACAGACTCACATTGCTAGAATCTGGATTTAGATACCCGTGGTGGGCAGAACACAGATAACCCATTGCGTAACTTTGTACTTAATTATAAACAAACATAAATTTTCATGATAAAAATGACACTTCACTGTGTCGCAGTGGAAATCAAGGAAAACAAAGATAGTAAAAACAGTTTGATGTGTAAAGTTTGCTACACATTATTTTGGTGTGTGAGAGAAAACACTCATATAGGTCCATGGGACAGCGGAAAGTCTGTGAACCTAAAATGCAAGCAACAAATAAGTTAACGAACACGGGTTTATACTAGAAAACAAACAGGAGAAAATAAAAAAGAACGCTTATTTTAAGTGTTTCGGACAAAAGAACAAACCAACCAACCGGTGGCGTAACTGGTTTTGATGGCTCTTGAAGAGGTTCAAATGCTAGCTCTAATAGTAATAATCTGGTTGTCAGATTCCATAGCCGTTAAATCTGATTTATTTGAGTAAAATGATTTTTGAATTGTGAAAAAAATCTGATTATAACAAATGGAATTTTTTTCGTTAAGCCCAAAACGTCACATGGGCTGCTAGTGCCGTGTCCATTGGAGGGTATCGATACCCGATTTTAGCGGTATGAGCCTTCAGACTTACCCTTAATACAACGAAAAGCCCCTACTACATTCTAATTTGTTAAAGATATTGCTTATCCATCAAATCGTCTTTAATGTAATATTAATCAATTAATCGATACATTGTAAATAAATGAATATATATAAATGAATACATATAACTGAATATACGAAGTGTGTCTTATCTAATATCTATTATTTCTTTACATTCGGAAACCAATGGCCGGGTGGTTAGGGCACTTGACTCGAAATCTGAGGGTCGCGGGCTCGAATCTCTGTCACACCAAACATGCTTGCCTTTTCAGCCGTGGGGGCATTATAATTATAATGAGACGGTCAATCGCACTATTCGTTGGTAAAAGAGTAGCCCAAGAATTGGCGATGGGTGGTGATTACTAGCTGCCTACCCTCTAATTTTACACTACTAAATTATGGACGACTAGTGCAGATAGCCCTCGAGTAGCTTTGTGCGAAATTCAAAAAACAAACAAACAAACATTTGAAAGCCATTTGCACTAACATTAAAACGGATTAGATGAAGTTCATTAAAAAGGTTAAAGGTGAGCCATGAATTAGTCAAATTGTGTGTTTGCTGAAAACAGTACCTAAAAGTTTAACGTTTTAATTATTTAAAATATTTTTCACCATTACCTAATAACATAGTTTGCACACAGTAACACATACAAATACTGAAAAAAAAAAAAAAACACACACCAAAATTTTAACAGTTACATTACATTAGATTTAGGTTTGTATAGAACGCTTTTATTCTTTTCAGTCACAATTATCAACACGTAAAGTAATAAAGGTATAATTATTTTCAGACACAATGTGTTGCAGATTTCTAATGGTTTAGACGAACCTGGTGAAATTAGGTGGCAACTGGCAATAACATTGGCTGTAGCTTGGATCCTCTGCTATTTTGTATTTGGAAAGGAGTTAAGTGGACCGGCAAAGTAAGTCATTAAGAAATTTACGTAGAATAAACTTATTTCAATATCCGTCCATTGTTTTCTGCCAGTAATTGCTATTACAATGTTCATTTCACGGTATTTCCTTCACGCATGTCTGTCTAGCTAATCTTATCCAGGATGGACCAATCACATGAATTGTTTTAAGATTTATTTTTGCTAGATTATAATAACCTACGAAGGTATTTAGTTTTTGTTTGCCCATACAGTAGAATGTAAACACTGCGGGAAAAAATATTAATGGATGTTTACCGAAATTTATCAACGCAATTTATTCAACTCTGATATTTTAAAAGCTCAATAACTGTTACTAATAATTATTGTTTAACGTCTAATGCTACGTATTATTTTCATAGCAGACTCAACTGAATCATTTTTCGGTAATATGAACTATATGATTAATATGTATGTATTTTAGTATTCTGTTAATTAATTTCTTTGCTGGTCACCAGGTGGTTTACTTCACGGCTTTGTTCCCGTATGTTTTACTGTTTATTTTACTGATCCGAGGATTGACACTACCTGGCTCGAGCGAAGGAATAAGATTTTACGTCATGCCAAAGATGGATAAATTATTGGATTCAAGTGTACGTATTGTTTCGAGTTTAATATTATTAAAGTTCACGACTTGTAGATAAATTTTTTGGAATTTACCGGAAGTAAGAAATTACTGGTTTATAGCTTGTTACAGGTTTTACTTAGATTTCGTAATCACCAAAGTAAATGCGTTTGTGATGGTTGTGTTCCCAGAAGATGGCCGAAGGACGAGCGAAGGAGTCATCTGTTTTAACCTCTCGCTCCACAATAGAGTAGTGTATTGTCTGTCAGTCAGTCAGTAGACATTCAAATGACATCACACAAAAGAGCCTAACGTCGCAAGTTGTACTCTCGTGATATCGGTAAAATGTGCGCATGTAATGAATCTCGAGAAGAATTATGTACTTTGCAGGCTACAACACAGCATGACATATAAATTTGAAAAGCAAGAAATGAAAACTTTTGTTACTCTTAATTTTGGTTTTATTTACTCTTGAAACAGTACGTTTTTGAGGATCTTGTAAAAGTACATCTAGTTTTAAATGGCTGCAATGCACACTTGAAGAGTTGTACTTAAATTAACAAAGCCAATCATGAACTAAGAAACAAGAGAACCCAGGCTATCTGAAGTTGTCTGAAAAGTAGGTACATAAATATTAGAATATTCTAACACTAAACTCCTTATGTGTAATAACAAACGACCACTTATCTCTTAAAACTTCGTTCAGTTCGTTCTTGGAACTCATTTCGACTAAGCCTTCATCAGGAGCACCAAAACGGAAATAAAATCTTTTACGACTTATACACAAAAAGAACAGGTTAACGCTGGTTGTATAGAAATCTTTCTTGGATGCGGAAGAGGAACACTAATTCCTTTGTACTCCCAGTTTGTGAAAGTTTCTTTCCTTCATGTATTAAATCCATGCAACGAAATTTTTCTTCCTTTCTCAGTAAGACGTTATGAAGAAGGTAATGCCCCTGGTGGCTCAGTCTGAAAGCTTACAGAAGCATGGGTCCAGAATTCACCTTGTGTTGACGACATCCACAGAGACACTTTTGAGTTTAACAGTGGTCCTAAGAGCCGGCATGGCTAGGTGGGTTAAGACGTTCGACTCGTAATCCGAGGGTCGCGGGATCGAATCCCTGTCGCACCAAACATGCTCGCCCTTTCAGCTGTAAAGGCGTTATAATGTTACGGTCAATCCCAAAGTTAAAGACTAGCCCAAGAGTTGGCGGTGGATGTTGATGACTAGCCGCCTTCCCTCTAGCCTTACATTATTAAATTAGGGACGACTAGCGCAGATGGCCCTCGTGTAGCTTTGCACTAAATTCAAAACAAACCAAACCAAACCTAAGTTAATTTACTCTTGGAAAGATTCTTCATGGTTATTGATCCATGCAGATATTATGAGTCCAAAATTCAACTTGTTTTGTTGTTTACGACGAAACTATTCATAGATAGAAATAGAATAATGCCTAATATATGATAATTTTAACTCATAAAAAAATAGATATCTCAGATTCGGCCACAAGAGATACTATTACATATTTAGTTGTTAAGCCTATTAAAACACTTAAAAATTCTGCGAGTAACATTGAATTCTATATATGTAAATATTTTCTCCTTCCTAGTGAAGTTTCTATAGGACTATGCTGACCAGATTATTGGTATTTAAAAGTTTTAGTGTTGGAATTGTGGCGAAGATATTTTGAAACACGAAAAAAGTTGAAATGAAAAGAATTGCCTCAGGACTTTTCATCACCTAGTTATGCTAAATCATGTTTATTCAGTGTTTCGTTCTGTTGGCTAACGATGTCATTGGAAGGCTTGGAGAAATTGTTGCAAAGGTTGATCAGTTAATACAACCGTGTAGAACACCACAAAGAACAAAACACTTGATAAAACACAAAATCTCATTTGACGTTTTTATTAATATTCACTTAACTTTTCCAGCTAATAGTATTTGTGAAATACAATTTGTAAGCAGCACGAGAAAAAATATCCTTCAAGCTGTAGCTTGTGACTCAAGGTGATTATAGAGTAGCTTTTAAGTATATACGAAACTGATGTAAATACATTTTCTGAGTTTAATGATTGTTTCGTACGTTCAATAATTTTTGCGCGTTTTTTGAAGTATTTAAAGTTTTATACAGATCTTGTCACTGTAAACAATATTTCGTTAGTTATATAAAAATGTAAACATTATACCTAAATTACATAATATTTGAAAGGTCTTTGTATTAAGCTATATGAACAATCAAAATCATCACGTCTCAGTTAGTAATTACTGTAGAATTTCTTTATGTGAGGTTTACTGGAACCTCTCTAATCAGGCCAGTTTGTCTCAGTCCCGAAGGTGGCTGCTTTGGAGAGGTTCCACTGTAATTAAAATCTGATTTCAGACGTATAACTGAAAGTCTATCTTTACCTGTGATTTTGAGTTACCGTAATCTGTGTTCATAATGTCCAGTCTAGGTGACTGAAAGTCTGTCTTTACCTGTGATCTTGAGTCACCGTAATCTGTGTTCATAATGCCCAATCTAGGTGACTGAAAGTCTGTCTTTACCTGTGATCTTGAGTTACCGTAATCTGTGTTCATAATGTCCAATCTAGGTCTGGATCGACGCTGCAACTCAGATTTTCTTTTCTTATGGTCTTGGCCTTGGATCTCTGATCGCTCTTGGAAGCTACAATAAGTACAACAACAATGTTTACAGGTAAACACTTTGAAATTACATTTTGTTTCCCTGTGTAATTGGGAAAGTAAGTTATGTGCGTTTGTGAAGGAAGCTTTTAAAACTTCATTAAATTATGCCAAAATGGGTGAGAAGTAGCGATGACGTCACCATATATGTGTGGGAAGCTTTTTAAGTTTTATTAAAACCACCCAAAATTTAATTAGGAGTAGAAAAACACTGACGACGTCGCCATGTGCATAAATGAGGGTTAGTTGTAAGTAATAATAGGTATTACTTGCTTTTACCTGGTTTTTCAGTTAAGCCTAGTTTACTCAACCTTTCTGATACTTCTCTGAACACTCTAAGGTGCTCGTCAATGTAACCTGAGACTGACTTCCCTAAGTTACCTAAGAAGTCATCTGTTAACATTTGAAACGTTGCTAGAGCATTATTTACTTTCATGGACATTACATTGAATTCGAGTAATCTGTAAGGATTGGGAAACGCTGTTTTCTTCCTCTTATTGCAACTTGACATATAAATAACCATTTTGATAAATCAGTTTTATGAGCTTCATTCATCATATTGTCCATCTAAAGTAACGGGTAGTAATTGGTGATAGTAATATCATTTGACCTTTTCGTGTCAGTACATGACCTTACCTTATTAGTCTTAGATACTAACGCTGTAACTAATTGTACAATAGTTAGAAGATACCTTAACTTTTCCGCATTTAACAATTTCTCTGTCTCCTAATATAGAGCTACTCTAAAATGGTATGATATTCATAATGAACTAGATCTGCCTTGGTCTACCAAGAAATTCAATATCATACTCTCTCACAATCCCACACTCGCCTTCCTATTGCTTAGAGATTAATCTTTCTAACATTTTAACGTGTCTTGTCTGTTCATAAGGACCTTCTTTACAATCTCGTTACAACTAACTTTTTGACAGAACATGATACAAGCTTCATGTGTGACTCTAGTGCACCATGATTTAAACATATTTACATAAAACGTTTGTCCAACTACTTTTCCATGCCCCACATTTACCAAATATGTCACTTCACTGATAGAGTTATAGATAAAGCATCTTGTGAGTCACTTCACAGATACAGTTACAGATAAAGCATCTTGCATGTCACTTCACTGATACAGTTATAGATAAAGGACTTTGTATGTCACTTCACTGATACAGTTATATATAAAGGACTTTATATGTCACTTCACTGATACAGTTATAGATAAAGCATCTTGTATGTCACTTCACTGATACAGTTATAGATAAAGGACCTTGTATGTCACTTCACTGATACAGTTATAGATAAAGCATCTTGTGAGTCACTTCACAGATACAGTTATAGATAAAGGACCTTGCATGTCACTTCACTGATACAGTTATAGATAAATGACCTTGTATGTCACTTCACTGACACAGTTATAGATAAAGCATCTTGTATGTCACTTCACTGATACAGTTATAGATAAAGGACCTTTATGTCACTCCACTGATACAGTTACAGATAAAGGACCTTGTATGTGACTTCACTGATACAGTTATAGATAAAGGACCTTGTATGTCACTTCACTGATACAGTTATAGATAAAGGACCTTGTATGCCACTTCACTGATACAGTTATAGATAAAGCATCTTGTATGTCACTTCACTGATACAGTTGTAGAGAAAGGACCTTGTATGTCACTTCACTGATACAGTTATAGATAAAGGACCTTGTATGTCACTTCACTTATACAGTTATAGATAAAGGACCTTGTATGTCACTTCATTGATACAGTTATATATAAAGGACTTTGTATGTCACTTCACTGATACAGTTATAGATAAATGACCTTGTATGTCACTTCACTGATACAGTTATATATAAAGGACCTTGCATGTCACTTCACTGATACAGTTATAGATAAAGCATCTTGTATGTCACTTCACTGATACAGTTATAGAGAAATGACCTTGTATGTCACTTCACTGATACAGTTATAGAGAAATGACCTTGCATGTCACTTCACTGATACAGTTATAGATAAAGCATCTTGTGTGTCATTTCACTGATACAGTTATAGATAAAGGAACTTGTATGTCACTTCTCTGGAACAGTTATATATAAAGGACTTTGTATGTCACTTCACTGATACAGTTAAAAATAAAGCATCTTGTATGTCACATCACTGATACAGTTATAGATAAAGGACCTTGCATGTCACTTCACTGATACAGTTATAGATAAAGCATCTTGTGAGTCACTTAACTGATACAGTTATATATAAAGGACTTTGTATGTCACTTCACTGATACAGTTATAGATAAAGCATCTTGTGAGTCACTTCACTGATACAGTTATATATAAAGGACTTTGTATGTCACTTCACTGACACAGTTATAGATAAAGCATCTTGTATGTCACTTCACTGATACAGTTGTAGACAAAGGACCTTGTATGTCACTTCACTGATACAGTTATAGATAAAGCATCTTGTGTGTCACTTCACTGATACAGTTATAGATAAAGCATCTTGTATGTCACTTCACTGATACAGTTATAGATAAAGCACCTTGTATGTCACTTCACTGATACAGTTATAGATAAATTACCTTGTATGTCACTTCACTGATACAGTTATAGATAAAGGACCTTTATGTCACTCCACTGATACAGTTATAGATGAAGGACCTTGTATGTCACTTCACTGATACAGTTATAGATAAAGGACCTTGTATGTCACTTCACTGATACAGTTATAGATAAAGGACCTCGTATGTCCCTTCACTGATACAGTTATAGATAAAGCATCTTGTGTATCACTTCACTGATACAGTTATATATAAAGGACCTTGTATGTCACTTCACTTATACAGTTATAGATAAAGGACCTTGTATGTCACTTCACTGATACAGTTATAGATAAAGCATCCTGTGTATCACTTCACTGATACAGTTATATATAAAGGACCTTGTATGTCACTTCACTGATACAGTTATAGATAAAGCATCTTGTATGTCACTTCACTGATACAGTTATAGATAAAGCATCTTGTATGTCACTTCACTGATACAGTTATAGATGAATGACCTTGTATGTCACTTCACTGATACAGTTATAGATAAAGGACCTTGCATGTCACTTCACTGATACAGTTATAGATAAATGACCTGGTATGTCACTTCACTGATACAGTTATAGATGAAGGACCTCGTATGTCACTTCACTGATACAGTTATAGATAAAGCATCTTGTGTATCACTTCACTGATACAGTTATATGTAAAGGACCTTGCATGTCACTTCACTGATACAGTTATAGATAAAGCATCTTGTATGTCACTTCACTGATACAGTTATAGAGAAATGACCTTGTATGTCACTTCACTGATACAGTTATAGAGAAATAACCTTGCATGTCACTTCACTGATACAGTTATAGATAAAGCATCTTGTGTGTCACTTCACTGATACAGTTATAGATAAAGGAACTTGTATGTCACTTCTCTGATACAGTTATATATAAAGGACTTTGTATGTCACTTCACTGATACAGTTATAAATAAAGCATCTTGTATGTCACTTCACTGATACAGTTATAGATAAAGGACCTTGCATGTCACTTCACTGATACAGTTATAGATAAAGCATCTTGTGAGTCACTTAACTGATACAGTTATAGATAAAGCATCTTGTGAGTCACTTCACTGATACAGTTATATATAAAGGACTTTGTATGTCACTTCACTGATACAGTTATAGATAAAGCATCTTGTATGTCACTTCACTGATACAGTTGTAGACAAAGGACCTTGTATGTCACTTCACTGATACAGTTATAGATAAAGCATCTTGTGTGTCACTTCACTGATACAGTTATAGATAAAGCATCTTGTATGTCACTTCACTGATACAGTTATAGATAAAGCACCTTGTATGTCACTTCACTGATACAGTTATAGATAAATGACCTTGTATGTCACTTCACTGATACAGTTATAGATAAAGGACCTTTATGTCACTCCACTGATACAGTTATAGATGAAGAACCTTGTATGTCACTTCACTGATACAGTTATAGATAAAGGACCTTGTATGTCACTTCACTGATACAGTTATAGATAAAGGACCTCGTATGTCACTTCACTGATACAGTTATAGATAAAGCATCTTGTGTATCACTTCACTGATACAGTTGTATATAAAGGACCTTGTATGTCACTTCACTTATACAGTTATAGATAAAGGACCTTGTATGTCACTTCACTGATACAGTTATAGATAAAGCATCCTGTGTATCACTTCACTGATACAGTTATATATAAAGGACCTTGTATGTCACTTCACTGATACAGTTATAGATAAAGCATCTTGTATGTCACTTCACTGATACAGTTATAGATAAAGCATCTTGTGTATCACTTCACTGATACAGTTGTATATAAAGGACCTTGTATGTCACTTCACTTATACAGTTATAGATAAAGGACCTTGTATGTCACTTCACTGATACAGTTATAGATAAAGCATCCTGTGTATCACTTCACTGATACAGTTATAGATAAAGGACCTTGCATGTCACTTCACTGATACAGTTATAGATAAATGACCTTGTATGTCACTTCACTGATACAGTTATAGATAAAGCATCTTGTGTATCACTTCACTGATACAGTTATATATAAAGGACCTTGTATGTCACTTCACTTATACAGTTATAGATAAAGGACCTTGTATGTCACTTCACTGATACAGTTATAGATGAATGACCTTGTATGTCACTCCACTGATACAGTTATAGATAAAGGACCTTTATGTCACTTCATTGATACAGTTATAGATAAAGGACCTTGTATGTCACTTCACTGATACAGTTATAGATAAAGGACCTTGTATGTCACTTCACTGATACAGTTATAGATAAAGGACCTTGTATGTCACTTCACTGATACAGTTATATATAAAGGACCTTGCATGTCACTTCACTGATACAGTTATAGATAAAGGACCTTGTATGTCACTTCACTGATACAGTTATAGATAAAGGACCTTGTGTGTCACTTCACTGATACAGTTATAGATAAAGCATCTTGTGAGTCACTTCACTGATACAGTTACATATAAAGGACCTTGTATGTCACTCCACTGATACAGTTATAGATAAAGGACCTTGTATGTCACTTCACTGATACAGTTATAGATAAAGGACGTTGTATGTCACTTCATTGATACAGTTATATATAAAGGACTTTGTATGTCACTTCACTGATACAGTTATAGATAAATGACCTTGTATGTCACTTCACTGATACAGTTATATATAAAGGACCTTGCATGTCACTTCACTGATACAGTTATAGATAAAGCATCTTGTATGTCACTTCACTGATACAGTTATATATAAAGGACCTTGTATGTCACTCCACTGATACAGTTATATATAAAGGACTTTGTATGTCACTTCACTGATACAGTTATAGATAAAGGACCTTGTATGTCACTTCACTGATACAGTTGTAGAGAAAGGACCTTGTATGTCACTTCACTGATACAGTTATAGATAAAGGACCTTGTATGTCACTTCACTTATACAGTTATAGATAAAGGACCTTGTATGTCACTTCATTGATACAGTTATATATAAAGGACTTTGTATGTCACTTCACTGATACAGTTATAGATAAATGACCTTGTATGTCACTTCACTGATACAGTTATATATAAAGGACCTTGCATGTCACTTCACTGATACAGTTATAGATAAAGCATCTTGTATGTCACTTCACTGATACAGTTATAGAGAAATGACCTTGTATGTCACTTCACTGATACAGTTATAGAGAAATGACCTTGCATGTCACTTCACTGATACATTTATAGATAAAGCATCTTGTGTGTCACTTCACTGATACAGTTATAGATAAAGGAACTTGTATGTCACTTCTCTGATACAGTTATATATAAAGGACTTTGTATGTCACTTCACTGATACAGTTATAAATAAAGCATCTTGTATGTCACTTCACTGATACAGTTATAGATAAAGGACCTTGCATGTCACTTCACTGATACAGTTATAGATAAAGCATCTTGTGAGTCACTTAACTGATACAGTTATATATAAAGGGCTTTGTATGTCACTTCACTGATACAGTTATAGATAAAGCATCTTGTGAGTCACTTCACTGATACAGTTATATATAAAGGACCTTGTATGTCACTTCACTGATACAGTTATATATAAAGGACTTTGTATGTCACTTCACTGATACAGTTATAGATAAAGCATCTTGTATGTCACTTCACTGATACAGTTGTAGACAAAGGACCTTGTATGTCACTTCACTGATACAGTTATAGATAAAGCATCTTGTGTGTCACTTCACTGATACAGTTATAGATAAAGCATTTTGTATGTCACTTCACTGATACAGTTATAGATAAAGCACCTTGTATGTCACTTCACTGATACAGTTATAGATAAATGACCTTGTATGTCACTTCACTGATACAGTTATAGATAAAGCACCTTGTATGTCACTTCACTGATACAGTTATAGATAAATGACCTTTATGTCACCCCACTGATACAGTTATAGATGAAGGACCTTGTATGTCACTTCACTGATACAGTTATAGATAAAGGACCTTGTATGTCACTTCACTGATACAGTTATAGATAAAGGACCTCGTATGTCACTTCACTGATACAGTTATAGATAAAGCATCTTGTGTATCACTTCACTGATACAGTTATATATAAAGGACCTTGTATGTCACTTCACTTATACAGTTATAGATAAAGGACCTTGTATGTCACTTCACTGATACAGTTATAGATAAAGCATCCTGTGTATCACTTCACTGATACAGTTATATATAAAGGACCTTGTATGTCACTTCACTGATACAGTTATAGATAAAGCATCTTGTATGTCACTTCACTGATACAGTTATAGATGAATGACCTTGTATGTCACTTCACTGATACAGTTATAGATAAAGGACCTTGCATGTCACTTCACTGATACAGTTATAGATAAATGACCTTGTATGTCACTTCACTGACACAGTTATAGGTAAAGAACATTGTATGTCACTTCACTGATACAGTTATAGATAAAGGACCTTGTATGTCACTTCACTGATACAGTTATAGATAAAGCATCTTGTGTATCACTTCACTGATACAGTTATATATAAAGCATCTTGTATGTCACTTCACTTATACAGTTATAGATAAAGGACCTTGTATGTCACTTCACTGATACAGTTATAGATAAAGCATCTTGTGTATCACTTCACTGATACAGTTATATATAAAGGACCTTGTATGTCACTTCACTGATACAGTTATAGATAAAGCATCTTGTATGTCACTTCACTGATACAGTTATAGATAAAGCATCTTGTATGTCACTTCACTGATACAGTTATAGATGAATGACCTTGTATGTTACTCCACTGATACAGTTATAGATAAAGGATCTTTATGTCACTTCATTGATACAGTTATAGATAAAGGACCTTGTATGTCACTTCACTGATACAGTTATAGATAAAGGACCTTGTATGTCACTTCACTGATACAGTTATAGATAAAGGACCTTGCATGTCACTTCACTGATACAGTTATAGATAAAGGACCTTGTATGTCACTTCACTGATACAGTTATAGAAAAGGACCTTGTATGTCACTTCACTGATACAGTTATAGATAAAGCATCTTGTGAGTCACTTCACTGATACAGTTATATATAAAGGACCTTGTATGTCACTCCACTGATACAGTTATATATAAAGGATTTGTATGTCACTTCACTGATACAGTTATAGATAAAGCATCTTGTATGTCACTTCACTGATACAGTTGTAGACAAAGGACCTTGTATGTCACTTCACTGATACAGTTATAGATAAAGCATCTTGTATGTCACTTCACTGATACAGTTATAGATAAAGGACCTTGTATGTCACTTCACTGATAGAGTTATAGATAATGGACCTTGTATGTCACTTCACTGATACAGTTATAGATAAAGCATTTTGTATGTCACTTCACTGATACAGTTATAAATAAATACCTTGTATGTCACTTCACTGATACAGTTATAGATTAAGCATATCCAACCATTAGCGTTTAACTTAAATAACGTCACAAATAAAAACTGTGAGAAATAATATAGTTAAATGTGAGACTTTCGTCAGTAAAATGCTTATATATGCACCAAAAACATAAAATAGAACAAAGCTAAAGAATTTATAGATGAATATGCATTAATCAATCCATCCAAATTCATACCTAAATAGGATAAAAAAAAGGCTTAGGTGGTATGAGTTTATTGTGTTATGGTAGTGATCGTAATAAAGGTTTATTTTCAACACTAATGTTGTATCGTAATGGATAATGAGGTGTGTCCACAGAGGCGTTGTTTTCATTTCCATAATGAGAGTAGATTACAATATCACTGATGTTTAAAGGCGAAATCCATCAATATCTTTGGATTCTGAATTCATGTGGCACGTTATTTTGGGAACGTTATTGTTTGTGGGCGTTATGTTGTGACGGTCAATCCCACTACTTGTTGGTAAAATTTGGCGGTGGGTAGTGATGACTAGCTGCCTTCCCTCTAGTCTTACACTGCTAAATTAGGGACGGATAGCGCAGATAGCCCTCGTGTAGCTTTGCGCGAAATTTCAAAGCAACTAACCAAACAAGTCAAAATTGTTATGTATAAAAATATATTTATCTTACAGAACAATAAATCTGTTTGGTGAAATGGTAACAAGTTTGGGTTGTTAAGGTCTTATAAGGCTCCTGTTTCTTGGTAGAACATTGATAAATGGTTGCACGTTTTTAAGAGAAGAGAGGAGAGCTTACTACATTTAATTTCTACGTGAATTAATCTGTTAATAGTCCGTTTGTTAAATGTGGGAAAATTATACTAAAAGGATCTGTAAGTATCTTCAGAAGGTTCCAGATAGTCTGCATGCTTGAGAATAAGAGGAGATGATAAGATCACATTTACACATACATACCTTTCAATTGAGTAATTTCACGGTCGTAGAAGTACTGACTTAACGTCAACTGTATTTCACTGATAAGTACACAGAAGGTTAAATATTTCAGTGTTGTTTTAGGTTGAGGAATGATTCGTGAGCGTTTTTAAATAATTTCATTCAAGCATTACATGCAAGACTATACAATACTTCAATACTTGAACACATTACACCCAAAACATTTATTATGATACTGTATTTCATGTAATACCTAGGTATATAGTATGCATTGTTTTAAACGAAATTGCAAGAAATTAAATGCGAAAAGCAGATGGTGTCGAAAATGCTCGATTTTGTCCACTTGACATTCCATTTAATGAGCTGAAAATGAAAGCAAAAATTAAAGACATATGAAAATCAAACACAATCATCTATTAGAGCAAAAAATTATCTACCAAATGACATGAAATATTTTGCGAAAGCGTTTCATTTATGAATTTTTTTTAACTTGAAAAAACGCTCACGAATTATTCCTCAACCCAATACTTAATAAGATTATTTCCTGTTATACTTTATAATTTATTATTATTAATATTTTTCACAAGATGGTGATACCAGCATTGTATACCCCCCCCCGCCACATCGGGTTATCTGCTTTGTCTATCGAGGGGAATTTAGCCCCTGATTTTAACATTGTAAATAAATCCGAAGACATATCGGAAGGGGGGCTATTGCTATTAATTTTGGAGTAATATCAAACATTTGAAAAGTTTAATCGACTTCATTTTGTCTGGAAAATTAAAACTTTTATAAATATTTGAGCTAAAACTGTTTAAGTGACAAGAGAAAGCTAAAGGCGGCAAAGAAGTTTATATCATTTTGAATATAAAATAAACTACTTTTCCTTCTTCTTACTGTTATTAATTTGCAAATATTTTAAAGCTGTCATAAATGTTTATGAAGCCGTTTATCATATCTTCAGTTAGGAAGGGACTTTGTATGCCTGATAATAATGAATACAAAGGATATAAAATCAAATCAGCATTAAATCAGAACTATTGAGGCATTAAAAAAGTAAATTATAATTAATCAAAACGAAGTAATTTAGCATAATGGGAAATAACTGATACACAAAACTAGTATAGAATCTAAAATTTGATAACACATGCTATCTACTTTGTTTGATAACTAACGTGTAATGGGGCTTATATTTAATTTAATAGAACAGACTATCTGACGAAAAGATCATTCGGTTAGGCCCGAAATGACCTGCTGGTTAGAGCACTCGATTTGTGATCTGAGAGTAACGAGTTCAAATTCTTTGTCGCACCAAATATGCTCGCCTTTTCACCTGCGGAGGTGTTATAATGTAACAGTCAATACCACTATTCGTTGGTAAAAGAGTGAGCGGTGGGTGGTAAAGTGCAGATTTGCGCAAAATTAAAAAATAACAAAAATAATTATTGATTTTAGTACTTCAGAATAAAGGTAATTGAAATACTCCAATTTCTGCTTAAAATATTATTTCTTTGTGTTTATAAAACATGTTTAACTAGATCTTTCTCCATAATTTATCTTTACATTTGGTTTCATTAAGAATATATTTAAGGACTGATGTGCATAGAGTTTAAAATTTAAAGATTTGATTCAGTTGAATATTTTTGAAATGAAAATAAATTATTCTTATTGCTAATTTGTAAGCTGAAAGTGAAAGAAAAATATGAAATCTTTTGCTACTTTTGTTTTGTTTTAACTTCTAGGGATGCTTTAGTCGTTTCGTGTATCAATTCAGGGACGTCTATGTTTTCTGGATTTGTCATCTTCTCTGTAGTTGGGTTCATGGCACATGAGCAACATAAACCAATCGAAGAAGTCGCTGCCTCAGGTAGGTAGACAATTTAGCTATTTTATTCATTTCGTTTTCTCATTTCGTACTTCACGTTTCTAACGCCAGATGGCAGTGCCAGCCAAGTGCCAGTTGATTGGCCATTAGATTGAAACTAACCTCGGCTTGAAACAACCTATGGCAAGCATCTAACTAACATGAAATTTTCCTATAATAAAGATAGTTATTCTTAAGAAATTATAGTTCCAAGTGAAGCATGTTCACCACTCATCTTTAACTTCATTATGTGTTATCGTAATTAGATGGCTGTTGTTTGATATGAAGCAAATTTATACATCACTTGAATTATTCCTTTCTCTAAAACGATCACTTACTTTAAAAGAATGTTTTCACATTTAAATCAATCAAGTATTATTATGAGGAAAAATAAGGGATTCAAAGTAACATTTATAAGTAAATAACTCGAGTATGAGGCATTTAGCTAAAACTTTTCAAAGTTTTTTTTTTACTTCATTTAAAATAGTTTTCAACTTTCAACGTACACCTTACCTCATCACTCTTAAGGAAGTTATCCCAGGAACCCCACCCTGAGAACTGGCAGAACAATATAATGTATCAATGTAATATTATCGATTCTTTCTAAACGATCGGTTAAAACCATGGTTAAAACTTAAAATATTGTAAAATTCAACACGCCTTTCAGAAATAATAAAATTGTTCATTTGTTACAATAAAATATTGATAATAAAAGTGAAGACATCTGTTTTGTTTGTACTTCAGTTAAATTCTACGTAATCGTCACCTTGCAGAACTACAAAGAAATCGAAAGTAAACAACGCGAACCACTGTTTCTACTGTTTTGAGAATATACGTGTGTAACACGAAAACATTCATTTATAAATTATAAATTTTTGCAACTACGTACAAATTATTTTGTGTTGTGGATGAGAATATAATTTTGTTATTTCTGTATCTATGTGGAGTTGTGTTTGACACGTACTTAACTGAGTTACTATTAAATTAACAGATTTGCAAAATTCGTAATTCAATTCCTAGTGGTGAACTCAATACAGATTGTCTATCGTGTAGCTTTGCACTTGAAACAGCAATAAACTGTTTTGCCAACTGGCACTGCTACCTGGCGTCATGGATGATATGATAGCTTTTCATCGATCATATTCAGAATGTTCTTCTACCTGCGTCACTTGTAACATTTATTGGAATAATATCCCTCAGAAAAGACTTTAGAGGAATAGTGAAGCTACATATAAATGAGCCAATGAATGATGAGAGAGGGAGATACAGTGAATCAATAGCATAAACGATTAGTGAAGCTACACATAAATGAGCCAATGAACGATGAGAGAGGGAGATACAATGAATCAACAGCATAAACGATTAGTGAAGCTACACTTAAATGAGCCAATGAATGATGAGAGAGGGAGATACAGTGAATCAATAGCATAAACGATTAGTGAAGCTACATATAAATGAGCCAATGAATGATGAGAGAGGGAGATACAGTGAATCAATAGCATAAACGATTAGTTAAGCTATATATAAATGAGCCAATGAATGATGAGAGAGGGAGATACAGTGAATCAATAGCATAAACGATTAGTGAAGCTACACATAAATGAGCCAATGAACGATGAGAGAGGGAGATACAATGAATCAACAGCATAAACGATTAGTGAAGCTACACTTAAATGAGCCAATGAATGATGAGAGAGGAGATACAGTGAATCAATAGCATAAACGATTAGTGAAGCTACACTTAAATGAGCCAATGAATGATGAGAGAGGAGATACAGTGAATCAATAGCATAAACGATTAGTGAAGCTACACTTAAATGAGCCAATGAATGATGAGAGAGGGAGATACAGTGAATCAATAGCATAAACGATTAGTGAAGCTACACTTAAATGAGCCAATGAATTATGAGAGAGGGAGATACAGTGAATCAATAGCATACACGATTAGTGAAGCTACACATAAATGAGCCAATGAATGATGAGAGAGGGAGATACAATGAATCAACAGCATAAACGATTAGTACGAAATGTAAAAGTAGGAAACAGAATATACATGCCTTGCAAAAGTATTTACTCTACCGGTGAAGTTGCATTTTGAGGAAATACAAGTAATGCAAACAAGGAACTTGTTTTTTTTTTATACTCTAATGGTAACATTGTTATATGTGAGGGAGGTATAATGCCAGCAAAACCTGTAAAGAAAACACATAAACTAAAATTTGCAGATTTCTTAAATATTTAGTCCCTAAGTCAGTAATTGGTGGAAGCATCTTAGGTAACAAATACTGCTGTGAGTTTCTTTGATAGATCTCTGGAAGCTTTGCACAATGAGATGGTGTAATTTTTGGCCGTTTTTTCTAGAAATATTGTTTAAATTTTGACAAGATCTTCGGAGTCGTTGATGGATTGCAATTTTCATGTCTCGCCATAAAGTGTCCATTGGATTCAAGGTAGGGACACTCCAGGATATTCACTTTCTTCTTTTGAAATCACTCAAGTGTGGCTTTATCGTTGTGCTTTGAGTCATTGTCTTACTTGAATGTGAATTTCTGATCCAGGTTTAGATCCTTGACTGATGCAAGCAGGTTTTCCTCTAGGATTCGCCTGTACATTGCATCATCCATCTTTCCCTCAATCCTGACAAGCTTCCCATTTCCTGGTGAAGAGAAGCATCCCTTTAACGTAGTAATCCTACTGCCATTCTTGACAGTTGGGATGGTGTTAACTGGGTGATGTGCTGTTTTAGCTTCCGCCAGATATCTTGAATTTAAACAAAAAAACTCAATTTTTTTCTCTTCTCACCATAATATTTTCTGCCACATATCTGCTGCATCATTTTCGTGCTTTATCATAAACTGTATACGATATTTAAGATCATTCTTTATCAATAATGGCTTTTTTCTTGCCACTCGCCCATACCGACCAGCTTTGTGTATGGACCGGTATACTATTAATATATGGACACTAATTTTTATCACATACATGGAGCTTTAAAAATCTTTCAAAATCACTACTGGTTTCGTAGTGTTATCTCTAACTAGTTTCCTTCTTGTCCAGCTACTTAGTTTAGAATGACGACCTGATCTGGGTATAGACCGGGTGGTATGAAGTACATTTCATTTTTAATTCTGGACTTCACCGTATTCAAAGGGATAATTAGAGATTTTGAAATTTTTTCTTGTAAACATCTCCTGATCAGTGTTTCTTTATCACTTTAGCCCTGACGTGTTTGGAAAACTCCTTGGTTTTATGGTTGGTTTATCGTATCACTATGCGTGTCATGGTTTGAACAGATAGATTTACACTGAACTCAAGTTACACGACTTTGACTACACACAGACAGTTTGTTTGTTTTTGGAATTTTGCACAAAGCGACATGAAGGCTATCTGCGCTAGCCGTCCCTAATTTAGCAGTGTAAGACTAGAGGGAAGGCAGCTAGTCATCACCACCCACCGCCAACTCTTGGGCTACTCTTTTATCAACGAATAGTGGGATTGATTGTCACTTATAACGCCCCCACGGCTGAAACTAATCTCTTGTACTTTAACTGATTGAAGTTTGAGATAGCAAAGGGCTTTAATACTTATGCAATTGAAAAAATTCTACTTTTCTTTGAAAATCTAACTTATTTAAATAATATCAGTGCTTTCTAGCTTTATCAATATGGAGTAGATTATGTAAATATTAAGTTCCATTCGAAAGTTTCATGACTGCAAAATTAGACGAAAACAAAATATGGAAATTTTGTATATATCTAAATCAATGAATTTTCTAAAAACACTCACAATGACTTGTCCTTACTAAAGATCGCTGAAAACATCGAATTTACTTTAGAAGTCTAAAACTAAACATTTTATTTATATAAAATAAAGCCCGAGTTTTAGATTCCATATGAATAAAAGTAATAACACAATTAGATAAAAATGTTATTTATTTTAAAATTTCAATGAGCGCAGAAGTCTCAAATAATCAAAAGAAATAACAGTGACAACAGTCTTAATATATCTGTATGCATATTTTATATTTGGTTACTACATTCAAAGCACAACTCAAGTATATCTTTATTTCCTTCTTATCTTTATTGGAAGACAAGGAAGAGAAGACTACATACCTGAAGCAAGTTAAACAAAAATGGATCTTTTTTCATGTTTTATTGTTGTGGTTTTATTGGAGTTGTGCATGGTTTAGTGATTAATGTGACAGGGTCCATGACTGAAGACTGTGTTCTGACTTTCAGCTGTGTATTCGCTCTGAAAGTACAGTAATAGTGAATTTTGTGATTAACTTCAAAAGCTGGACAAATTTATTGTGACAGCAAATACTGCTGGCAAGCTGCCTTACGTCTGGTCAACAGTTCGACATTGGTAGCTATTATACCCGATCTATAAGAGTATCTTACCTGTTCCTTTAGGCCATGTGCAGTTCAGGTAAAGAGACGTCTGTTGTTACTCTTATAAGAATTTTTTTTTATTTTTGCAATATATTATTTAGTTAATAACGTTCATTTGGAAACATTCAGTAGTCAAATATTAAATTAAAAGTAATAATGCAAGTACTGATATCCTTTATAATAATTATCTTCTTAGAATCTATTAGAAAACATTTAATTCTATTTTTAGGTCCTGGTTTGGCTTTTCTTGCTTACCCGTCTGCGACCATGAAGCTACCTATATCTCCACTTTGGGCAGTTCTGTTTTTCTTGATGATAATGATGCTAGGCCTAGACAGTCAGGTAGAGATGTCTCTTTTTTTGGTATAATGAATGTATTTGAATCTCATTATATATGTAAATATTCAAATAAAACGTCGATTTGATTTTGAATAAAAACATCTTTTTCGCAAAATAATTCTGATTATTAGCATTTGATCTTTAATTTTCTTTCTTTTTTCAGTTCTGTACTATGGAAGGATTTATTACAGCCGTAGTGGACGAATGGCCGCGACTTTTGCGCCCTCACAAGGAGATTTTTATTGCTGTAGTTTGTCTGATATCATACATCATTGGACTGGGCTTTGTGTCTCAGGTTTATTCAAATTATTAATTAATTCGTTTGCAGCTATCGTGGTATCTGCGCGACGTGCCGCAAGAGGACGCTACATTTGTAGCGAACTCTGATATTGGTGAGATGACGATGTCACTATAGATGATGACGTCCACAAAGTGGCACAAGAGGGCGTGTTGCTAGGCCACCATGAAAAGCAGACATGAGTCATAGTTCCACCAAAAGGAGTTACAGTTATTATGAGATCATCATACGTTTCAACATATAATCAATGGCTGGATTTGATTAGGTTCTAAAGTCGGGCCCGACATGGCGTTAAGGCGTTCGACTCGTAATCTGACGGTCGCGGGTTCCAATCCCCATCGCACCAAACACGCTCGCCCTTTCAGCTGGGGGATCGTTATATGTGACGATCAATCCCACTATTCATTGATAAAAGAGTAGCCCAAGAGATGGCGGTGTGTGGTGATGACAAGCTGCCTTTCCTCTAGTCTTACACCGCTAAATTAGGGACGGCCAGCGCAGATAGCTCTGGTGTAGCTTTGCACGAAATTCCAAAAACAAAACAAACTAACATTTATAGTCGATTTATGTATAATTCACTAACACAAATTCACAAATAATTCTAAAAAGGGTGTTTATTTAGATCTCTAAATAATTTCACATTAACTGGTTATTAGTTATTAAGAGTAGTGTCTCTATAAATAGAGATGATGAACTCATTGCCCAATGTATCAACAATCACTAGATTTAACTATATATACATATACATATATATATAAATATTATTGTTTTGACTTAATAGAAAGCTCTCGATACAATACGTATATTTAAAACTTCTGTTGGCCCAACCAAAGTAAGGCTTTTGTTTACATAAACCAGAAATTATATTTCCGTATATTTCACTTAATCTTCTTAGTTTTCCAAATGAACATAAGGACCTTTGATTATAAATCAAGTGATTATTTCAAAGATTTTCGATAACATGATTTGTTTTTTGTCACTTAAACATTATAGAATCCTTATGTATAAAACATGATGCATTATAGGCATCATATTTTATGAATGTACTGGGTTAGCTTTTTAGTGCAAAATATAATTTGCATGTTAAATTATCAAATCGTTCAATATTTAAAAGCATTAGCTGTGTCAAAAACTTTTCAACAGTACATGAAATGTGATAGGAGCACTTTTAACATTTAGAAATAGTAAAATAAAAAAGAAATGTATGTCATACTATCAGAGTTAGATGCACTAAGTTTTAGTTTTGAAAATATGACATAAGATCATTCAAATAAGGAAAAGATAGTTTCTTACAGGCTAAACTGTAACTATTAGTTGTATAACTAAATCTGATATACTTAACGTGTTGAAAAATTATTCTAAACTGATTGTTTTAAAGTATGATTGTTTTTTTGTTTATAAACTAATATTGTGTGTATGTATGCGTGATAAGAGGAGGCTGGCCGTGTCACGACCTTTGTAATTCCTAACAATGTTTATCGAAAGTATCTGGAATATATATTACGTTATTTTTTAAAGTACAAGAACTATTTATTACCATTCAAAAACTATATACAACACTACATGCTGAGTTGGAATGAACGTAATTTGAAGAAAGGCTGATCCAGTAAATTTATCAAGTATGATGCTTATAGAACCTAAAGTTTGTAAGTACGGATTCTGTAATGTTCAACTGAAAAGACAGTTCATGTTACCGAAAATCTTTCAAATGATCGCTTGATTTATAACTAAAGGTCCTTATATTCATTTTGCGAATACGTTTAGGTAAAAATATACAGAAATATAACTTGTGGTTTGTAGAAAGAAAAGCTTAACTTTTATTATGTGAATAAAAACATCAAAAAGAAATACTGTATCTAGAACTTTTTACTATATTAAAACAATAACGGTTTTATATGTAACTGGATTTAGATATTGTTGAAACATTGAGACAATCAGCTTATCATCTTCCATTTATTGAAGAATTCCTCTTAGTATTTAGTTTTATAAATAACACAAAGACAAACAAGTGAAACAGTATACTTTATGTAAACTTATTTAGAAATTTAAATAAGCATCCTTTTCAGGATAGTGATTTATATATAAAAGGTCACAAAAAATGAAAAATTGCAATTAAATATAAAAATAATGTTTTATATATAAACGGACTGTAGAACATAATTAAATATAACCAATGATTCCATATTTAGATATTTATGATGATGATTTCATCATAGTTGTAGTCCCATTTCATGGCAGTCCAGCAACGTGTCTCCTGGTGCCACTTTGTGGATGTCATCGTCTTTATTGACATCATTTTCTGAATGCCAGAGGTCGATACACATGTGTCATTTTCTAGCGGCACTTCGGTAACTAGTTTTGTTGTCCTAGTGATAAAGAAGTTAAAATATTTATGTAAGGCATTTTTAGAAACCATGCTTACTCAAATACATCCCAGTATAGACACTTCAAAACGATCACACTTGTAAATCAATTACTAAAATACTTTGAGAGAACTGAAAAATAAACACATTAAGAACATAGATTACCCAGAATACTTGTACACATTGAA
Source organism: Tachypleus tridentatus (assembly GCF_004210375.1). NCBI lineage: Eukaryota > Metazoa > Arthropoda > Merostomata > Xiphosura > Limulidae > Tachypleus > Tachypleus tridentatus. The sequence goes on along the minus strand of NC_134825.1, from coordinate 12,691,482 downwards.
CAATGGCTAAATGTAACCCCCCCTCCAATGTCTTAGCGATAGCCACGAAGGCTTATAATGCTAAAACTCAGCTTCAGATATTTGTGGTTGGCACAATGTAGGTAGTCTATGGTATACCTTGGTGCTTAAGTAGAAATAAACAAACTGTAATGCTTTCTTATCACATTTGGAGGCGAATTATGATAAATGTATTTCGAAGCACAACATTCATGACAAACCATCACTAAACATAATTGACTGGCTGGTTTTAAAGCCCAAATATAGATACTTGAGTATAGCATCGTAAGTTTGCACACCTACAACTGACCCACTGAGGGGAGGAGAAACATTGCTTATAGACATGTAGACTTGAGGATATTTATGAACAGACTAAGACAAGATGTTCTTTTGACTTAGCGTAAACATTCAAATGTTTTCATCTAGTCAAAAATGCTCCTCATGTTTACCACAGCACATTATACATCTTAGCTACTGTTGACCATCAACAAATTTAGTGCTCTTTGTTTACAAGAGGGTGAAGAGAAGAATCTTACATTTCCTGACATTCTAGAAGCCTTTTCGCAAATTCCTTTGTTTCACAACTAAAGAAGTTTAGAAAGTTACAGAAAAGTCTGATGCAATATTGTTACATAAAAGCAACTTTAATGTTCATGTTCTGAAGGTGTTGCAATATTGTTACATGAAAGCAACTTTAATGTCCATGTTCTGAAGATGTTGCAATATTGTTACATGTAAGCAACGTTAATGTCCACGTTTTGAAGGTGTTGCAATATTGTTACATGAAAGCAACTTTAATGTCCACGTTCTGAAGATGTTGCAATATTGTTACATGAAAGCAACTTTAATGTCCATGTTCTGAAGATGTTGCAATATTGTTACATGTAAGCAACTTTAATGTCCACGTTCTGAAGATGCTGCAATATTGTTACATGAAAGCAACTTTAATGTCCATGTTCTGAAGATGTTGCAATATTGTTATGTGAAAGCAACTTTAATGTTCATGTTCTGAAGGTGCTGCAATATTGTTACATGAAAGCAACTTTAATGTCCATGTTCTGAAGATGCTGCAATATTGTTACATGAAAGCAACTTTAATGTCCACGTTCTGAAGATGTTGCAATATTGTTACATAAAAGCAACTTTAATGTTCATGTTCTGAAGGTGTTGCAATATTGTTACATGAAAGCAACTTTAATGTCCATGTTCTGAAGATGTTGCAATATTGTTACATGTAAGCAACGTTAATGTCCACGTTTTGAAGGTGTTGCAATATTGTTACATGAAAGCTACTTTAATGTCCACGTTCTGAAGATGTTGCAATATTGTTACATGAAAGCAACTTTACTGTCCATGTTCTGAAGATGTTGCAATATTGTTACATGTAAGCAACTTTAATGTCCACGTTCTGAAGATGCTGCAATATTGTTACATGAAAGCAACTTTAATGTCCATGTTCTGAAGATGTTGCAATATTGTTATGTGAAAGCAACTTTAATGTTCATGTTCTGAAGGTGCTGCAATATTGTTACATGAAAGCAACTTTAATGTCCATGTTCTGAAGATGCTGCAATATTGTTACATGAAAGCAACTTTAATGTCCACGTTCTGAAGATGTTGCAATATTGTTACATGAAAGCAACTTTAATGTCCATGTTCTGAAGATGTTGCAATATTGTTACTTGAAAGCGACTTTAATGTCCATGTTCTGAAGATGTTGCAATATTGTTATGTGAAAGCAACTTTAATGTTCATGTTCTGAAGGTGCTGCAATATTGTTACATGAAAGCAACTTTAATGTCCATGTTCTGAAGATGCTGCAATATCGTTACATGAAAGCAACTTTAATGTCCATGTTCTGAAGGTGCTGCAATATTGTTACATGAAAGCAACTATAATATTCATGTTCTGAAGATGCTGCAATATTGTTACATGATAGCAACTTTAATGTTCATGTTCTGAAGGTGCTGCAAATTTTTTACATGAAAGCAACTTTAATGTCCATGTTCTAAAGGTGCTGCAATATTGTTACATGAAAGCAACTTTATTGTTCATGTTCTGAAGGTGCTGCAATTGTTTTTACATGAAAGCAACTTTAATGTCCATGTTCTGAAGATGCTGCAATTTTTTTACATGAAAGCAACTTTAATGTCCATGTTCTGAAGATGCTGCAATATTGTTATGTGAAAGCAACTTTAATGTCCATGTTCTGAAGATGCTGCAATATCGTTACATGAAAGCAACTTTATTGTTCATGTTCTGAAGGTGCTGCAATTGTTTTTACATGAAAGCAACTTTAATGTCCATGTTCTGAAGATGCTGCAGTTTTTTTTACATGAAAGCAACTTTAATGTCCATGTTCTGAAGGTGCTGCAATATTGTTACATGAAAGCAACTTTAATGTCCATGTTCTGAAGGTGCTGCAATTTTTTTACATGAAAGCAACTTTAATGTCCATGTTCTAAAGGTGCTGCAATATTGTTACATGAAAGCAACTTTATTGTTCATGTTCTGAAGGTGCTGCAATTGTTTTTACATGAAAGCAACTTTAATGTCCATGTTCTGAAGATGCTGCAATTTTTTTACATGAAAGCAACTTTAATGTCCATGTTCTGAAGGTGCTGCAATATTGTTACATGAAAGCAACTTTAATGTCCATGTTCTGAAGATGCTGCAATATTGTTATGTGAAAGCAACTTTAATGTTCATGTTCTGAAGATGCTGCAATATTCTTACATGATAGCAACTTTAATGTTCATGTTCTGAAGATAATTGCTTTTTCGATTTCTTGAGCATTACATTACATGTTCCAGCAACATATTTTTACGTGTTCATGTTTAAACAGTGAATTGTCTGTATACCAACGACTATCAACGGTAAGTTTACATTGTTGCAAAGCTAAAATACAGGATTTTTGAATTCCCTGCGGGGGACAAAGAAACCAGCCAGTTGTGGTTTGCTTTAAAAGAAACAAAGACCCCTAACCCCTGACAGTTTCTAAACAAAGACCCCTAACCCCTGAGAAGCTGCCCGCGGTGAGAGATGTTTAATATACACCAACCTCACAGTGTTATTGCTCATTCATTGTTACTTTCAATTCAATGAACAGTGTTTATGTAAACCTATGGAATCTTAACACTTAAATCTGACGTTAGTGAACAATATCTGATTATGCCTTACCTAACTCAGACTCTGTGAGTGTTACTTAAAACTTCAGTGATTTAATTACACATAATTTATATTAATCGTTGATCGAAACTTGCAAACTTTTATACAAATAAATAAAAATGACGAAATAATCGTAGAATATTCTACGAATTTAGTTACTAAAATGTGCAAGAAGTTCGTTCAAACGGAAATGTTCGTTAATGTTTTTTAATTGTGTTGTAAATATCAGATAGAATAGAAAGCAGATCGTGAATGAGAGAAGAGGTTTTCTCGTTGTCCTAGGTTTATTACACTTTTCTTTTTAAATAATCGATGATTTAGAGATATTACGATAAGCTTCATTTTATCTTTTCCAATCCAATCTTATCGATAAATGTTGTAAATGTGACTAGATAGGTAGTTGTAGGAACTATATATTATTATTCAAATTAAGTGAAACACTAGAAACGTCGTGTTGTAGAGATTAGAGTGTCCCTACCTGCATTATATTAATAGTAAAGGGTAATGGTATAAGGAATACGGGTTATCAAGTGTAGATGATGTGGATTACCTTATGTAGCGATCAGGGTTGCTTTGTGTAGGCGGTGTACATTATCCAGTGTAGATTATGTGGTTTGCCTAGTGAAGCCAACGTAGGTTATTCAGCGTAGACGACGTGGGTTATCCAGTGTAGCTGATATGAGTTACACATTGTAGATGATGTGGGTTATCCATTGTAGCTGATAAGGGTTAACCATTGTAGATGATGTGGGCTATCTAGTGTAGCTGGTATGGGTTATCCATTGTAGATGATGTGGGCTATCCAGTGTAGCTGGTATGGGTTACCTAGTTTAGATGATGTGGGCTATTCAGTGTAGCTGATATGGGTTATCCATTGTAGATGATGTGGGCTATTCAGTGTAGCTGATATGGGTTACCTAGTGTAGATGATGTGGGTTATCCAGCGTAGTTGATATGAGTTACCCAGTGTAGATGTTGTGGGCTATCGTTATCCAGTTAGGCTTTGTGAGTTATCCAGTGTAGCTAACATGGGTTACCCATTGTAGAGGATGTAGGTTATTCATTGTAGAGGATGTGGGTTATCCAGTGTAGGTGATATGGGTTACCTAATGTAGATATTGTGGGTTATCGTTATCTAGTTAGGCTATGTGGGTTATCCATTGTAGATGATGTGGATTATCCAGTGTAGACGATGTGGGTTATCCAGTGTAGACGACATAGATTACCTAATACAGGCAATGTGAGTTAGCTGATACATGTGATCTACTTTATTAGTTTTGGATCATGCTAGTTACACACAACTATAATTCTGTATTGAAGATTAAGAGTTTTATTCCAGTAATCATTCAACATACTAAAATACCTTCACATGTTGGTTCTGGTGAGAAGATGAGATTCTCACAGAACATAAACAAGAAGGGAGAAAAGGCGGAACTTTCTATATTAATAAAACGCCTAAGAAACTGTGTATGATATGGAATACTTCTGCGTTTAGTTTGGTTTGGTTGTTGCTGAATACAAACCTACATAATGGGCTGTACATGTATGTGCTCCGTCCACCATAAGTATCAAAACCATGTTTTAGTATCGTAAGCCTACAAACTTACCGCTGAGTTAGTGGGAGACTTGCTTTTTGGAATATTTGGTATTACCTTTTCCTAAGATTAACATTTAAAGTATCTAGTTATTTAATGGTGTTTTTTGTATTTTTATTGTATTTATTCTACAATTATTTATCTTTATATGGACAAGTATGAAAACAGCAACACTGTGATACGATTAATTTATGTTCTTCATTATTTTTTCTCTAAATTTAGATATCGTGTTTTTAATTAATACGTGTTCTCAAAATCGAAGACAATATTTTTCACCACCAGCAGAATATGTGTGTGTGTGTGTATATATATATAATTGCTGGACAACATTTGAAACGGTAGTTCACTTACATTGATCCGTTGTTTGAATTGAGGTATAAAGCTGGTTATAACGCGAAGTTTTTATTTCACAAGGGTGGTATGTATGTATTCCAACTCTTCGAATACTACGCAGCCAGTGGGTTTTCTCTGTTGTTCCTCATTTTCTTCGAAGTGGTATCTATCTCGTGGTCATATGGTAAGCCTCATTATTTTGTTATATTTAGAGTGAAGTGACCCATTGTATGTATAAAGATGGTTTAGAAGTGATAACAAACACGATATTTTATTTTAAAAAAACATTGTACGTAAAAGATATGATTCGTTCATATTTTCTTTAATTCGCTATAGTAGTTACAATGTTCATCTGTAGTTAACTCTTTGCCTCGATAACAATTGTTGATTTATTATGGTGGCAGCAGAATTAATTTTTTATGAAAGTGAGATGAACATTCGCAGTAAAAGAGAGTAAATATATTAATGAACAATTAAAATCGTTTCTCTGTTTTGATGTTTATTTAGGAGTAAATAATTTCTTCAATGATCTGAAAGGAATGATTGGATATTACCCATGCTTGTGGTGGAAACTGTGCTGGGTATTCTTTACTCCAGCAATCTGTGCGGTAAGTACATCATCAATATAACCCATATTTATTTACGTGTAAATAACTTATTCAGTTATCTGAAAGGAATGACTTGATATTACCCATGCTTGTGGTGGAAACTATGCTGGGTATTCCTTACTCCAGTCTTCAATCTAACCCACGTGGCGTGTTATGTTCACCACTGATCTTGAGACAACTTAACTCAAGGACTTAAATTTGTTGAAGATGTTACGACTGTGCAGCACTTTGCTAATATGGGTAGTTATCCTTAATATGTGTATATACTTGTCTTTCAAAACGGTATAACGTCAAGGTTATGACAATTACTACCACTTAACTATGAAATATATTATGGTGTTAAAGATTATTGGATACACTTGAAAATACAGAGCTTAGATAGCTATAGTGAATTACGTAAGGCGTACTAAGAGTGTTACCTAGCAAACCATTGGATAAACAAAACACGAGTGCTAAGCCTACCTAGAAGTTTTGAAACATTTTAGTATGGAAGTGTTGAAGTACATATGGAATACCATGAAGACAACTAATTGTTTGTAAACATTCCATGAAATATGAAATTAGATTTATATTATATTACACAGTTAAGACTTTTTTTTTAAATAAGACGTAAATAAGAGAACTGATATGAAAGAATTCATAAAATAATTAAATTAATAATAATTATTTATCTAAAGTCACTTACTCGGCCAACAAATTATTTTTTTCCCTTTTTGTTCAGGGCGTATTTTTGTTCAGCTTAGTTCAGTATAAACCTTTGGATTACATTGGATACGTGTATCCCTGGTGGGGACAGATGATTGGTTGGATGTTAGCCTTATCTACAATGTTATGCATTCCGGGATACGCAAGTTATAAAGTTATTGTAACTCCGGGAACTTTCAAAGAAGTGAGTAAGGTGGTTTGACATATTTCTGTATTGGTATAAAAAATCTTTTTGGTGACGACTGTTTTTGAAACCTTAAAATATTAAACTTTAGAAAAAGTATTTCATGTTAACTAGTACAAAAACTAACACTAGTACTAATATGGGTACACAAAAACTAACACTAGTACTAATATGGGTACACATAAACTAACACTAGTACTAATATGAGTACACATGAACTAACACTAGTACTAATATGGGTACACATAAACTAACACTAGTACTAATATGGGTACACATAAACTAACACTAGTACTAATATGGGTACACATAAACTAACACTAGTACTAATATGGGTACACATAAACAAACACTAGTACTAATATGGGTACACATGAACTAACACTAGTACTAATATGGGTACACATAAACTAACACTAGTACTAATATGGGTACACATAAACTAATACAAACACTAACGTGGGTACACATAAACTTATAAAAATATTAATATGGGTATACATAAACTAATACAGACACCAATGTGGGTACACATAAGCTAATACAAAGACTAATATGGGTACACATAAACTTATAAAAATACTAATATGAGTATACATAAACTACTACAGACACCAATGTGGGTACATATAAACTAATACAAACACTAATATGGGTACACATAAACTAATACAGACACTAATGTGGGTATACATAAACTAAAGCTAACACTAACAATGTACGGTATGTTATAATATATATATCTGTATATATTTATAAACAAAAGCTGTGTTTTGACAATTAAAGTAAGACTAATAAAACTTTTAAAGTCATCTTTCTCATTTGCCATTAGAACAATAACCCTAAAACTTATTAATATTTTTAAATTGTATGTGTGTACATTCCTTTGACGTACCCCACTAAATACACAAGTAAACTTTTAAAATATTCTTTTACTTGACACAGACAAAAAGTGCAAAGTTTTTATACAAAGATTTATTAATAAAATTGTTTTAAAATACGGAAAACATTTTAATTATTTAATGTCACAAATAGAAATATTTTGTTGGAAATTTTGGTATTTAAGCCTTGCTCAGTGAAAAGCTTCAGGGTTTATTACACTATGATTTGGTATTACATTCTTGATGTGGGCAGAGCGCACATAGAAAATAAAGGACTCAGATTTTATTGTATAGATTACATTCTTTGTTTCGTCTTACTTTTAACCTCGCTATCTTTCTGAGGTATTGATACATCTCTCCAAACAGCATATCCATTAGAGGGTCCTCAATAAGCATAGTATTCTTATAAGGGTTGCACCTAGCTTATATTAAATTTCCTCTTCATAATATGGGTTTTAATGTTCTTTGTTATCAACCTGATTGGTATTGGTACTTTCAACATGATTGGCAGCTTATGCACATGTCGACTAACTGGCTAGGATCGAGATATCTACGATTAAGACATAATTTATTAATTTTTTATCAGAGGGAAAGCAGCTAGCCAGCAGTAACCGCCAATACAACGGCTTTGTGCAGCTCATGAAACCAAATAAAGAGATTGACTGCCACTTTTATAACGCGCCCACAGCTGAAAATTCAGAGCGTATTGAACAGTATTGCTTCGAACGTTGAACATAATAATATGCAACCTGAGACATTAACCATTATGGCCACGCCTTGCACTTTAATTAGTACAATAAGCAGAATAAGCAATCTGCTATTTTTAACCTTGTTATCAACAACTTGGAAACTGTATAGGTTCAAAGTTTCATAGTTTAGTTTTCATTAAAGACTGCATGAGATAACGGTGCTTCATGGAATGGAACTGTAATTTTCAATCCAAATAACACTAACTTTGGGCTATTAACAAAAAGGAGAGGAGACAGCCAATAGCATCCGCCTTCTCAGGGTCCTGGTCTGACTGTTTGAACCGTATAAGAGGTTCACTGCCACCTATAACGCAACCATAGTGGAAAGTATGAATCATATCAAGTGGCATTACATATCGAACCTTGGACCATTCGATCTGCAGCGAATTACAATAATCACTGAGCCATACATACCCTGCCTCGATTACTCACGAGGAACTTCTCTGAGTAGTGATTCGTGATAATAAATTGTACTCTTATTATTTTCTAATTATTTAGCTGGTGTTCACGCGACAGTGATTTTTAAATATTCGTGATATGTGATTATTAACAAATTTTATTTACACTTCCAGCGTTGTAAGAAGCTGTTCCGACCGGACATTGATATCCAGACAGAAATAATAGAAAGAAAACTACGAGAGGGCGGCACGTCATCAACAACGGCAGTTTGAATTGCCACCAAAATGACAAACTGAGTTTGTGGGGGAGACGTGGATAACTATTGGCAAAATAATGTAGAAAATTCGTAAATCAAATGAAAGCCTATTTATAGAGTGATGTTTCGAAAACTTACTGTAGGATTGTAGCCAACGGATATATATGGATAGCACTTAAAGCTTCCCTTTTAGCTCTTAGATGGCGCCCAAGGTTCAACGACTGAACTAATTTGGTCCTAGGGACCGTACTTAAATTCAATGAAACATCTTTTAGATAACATACACGAAGTGAATTTATAAATCTTTATAAAATTTTTCATAGTATTTCATATATATATATATATACGTATTTCAATATATAATATTTAGATGAATAGGTACATGAATATTGTGATTCATTGAAACAGAGAACTTCCATATACCGCGCTGATAATTAACTCAAGTAGCTTATATACTCTTCGTATAATCAGATTTTTAGCTCATTTTGTACGTGTTTTGTTACTACATAAGTAAAGAAGCATGAGGAACCGCTATTGTGTAGTTTGTTGTAAACAGTGGAACGTTACATGTATTATGAGAATCTAAATCATTACTTATAGGTCACTATTAGCTCAGTCATGCCATAGCACGTGAAGTTTCGTTTATTGTGAACGTAAAACGTTGTATATTCCAAGATGGGTTGTTTATTGTTAGAACAAAATTTATTCTTAACTTTGAAATATTACATGCCCCATGAAATGCAGCTTACTGTCATAGCTGGGGCTTCACGTAATTCACGAGATTGTAGATTATTTTACCATTGAATGCCATGTAATCCACGAAATTGAATTTATTTTTGAGAGTGAAATGTCACACATAACAGCACGTGTGATTTATTGTGAACAGTTTATTGTGAATATTAAAACTTCACTTATGCCCAGTTTATCATGAATTGTGAAACGTCACATATCACAGCAAGTGAACTTTATTTTAAAATTTGGAACAATGAACAACCCACGATGGATAATTTATCCTAAGCGATGAATGTCACGTGCTACTCGACAGGTGAAATATGTATATATCAAATCACGTGTGCGTTAATGCTTTTATTTAGCAATATTTAGTTAAGATAAAGCGTCACCTGTCACATCGCGTGTACTTAACGTAAGTAGTAAAGTATCACTTACCACACGAACGCACTTTATCCTAACTAGTAAAGTGATACGTAACATATGACGTGTATAGGTTTGTGTTGTGTGTGGTTATGTTTTGCCGCAACGTTGCGACTAGTATATGTATAAACAGTGTATGTGTGTATTTGTACTGTGATTCCGTTCTTGTTTCCAGGTTATTATGTCGCTCTGCATAATGCTTTGTTCAGATAGAGTGTTTGTTAGAAGATATCAGAGATCAAATCAAAGTTAGAAGTTTTTTAAGCATCTTTCAACTTTAACCTTTTGCACTCTTCCTTTTAGCTAAACGTACGAATGTGGATGAACAAACTATAAAATATATAAATCAAAGTTTAGGGTCAGATGTCTTTCTCAAGTCATAGGTTTTTACTGTTAGTTTATTGTTAAAACTTCTTATAGTTGGACTGACTGTTGGAAATTGTATCGCACGTCAGTTTCTGACACCTAATTGTTTATTCTCTGCGATATTCCATGAACAGAATTACCACACTCTCTCTTCACGAAGTGTTTCGTTGGATAGTTTATAGGAATCACATATTCTTCAATAGTGAAATTGATTATTGCTTTGTCTCAAGTCACATGCAAACCATAAGTAGCAATATGTACGTGCATTGAAATGGAAGTTAATTTTTCCAATAAAAAATTCCATTGTTTTCATTCGTAGGATGTAAACCCATTATAATCGGCAAGCCCTCATTACCAGATATTGCCCACAACCAGTACTTCTATGGAAATATCCAACGACACCCCTGCAAGTGCATGACTGGTTCATTATTAACTACTCAGTTCATGTTTACGTGTTGAGTTGAGTCTTCCCTTCACACTCTATTTTGCATATATTTACTTTTGATATACACTGTTTTGTAAGCGTCCCTTCTTTACTTGTAGTTAGAAACAGTCCTTGAAACAATTTAAACTTAAACATACATCTCTAGCGAATCCTTTTGTTACATGCTATTAAGCAGTTTTATGGCTTGATATCTATTACAGCGTTCGTGCAAAGTTTACTGTGCAACATTTTCTATTTTGGAAAAGTGATGCAAGACGTCAGAAGAGAGTTTGTTTGAATGTAGTTATGAAGCCTTATATAAACACTGTTACTCTACTACGTTCGATTTATGTAGATGGTTTACATATCTCTCGATTGCGTTTAGCTAGTATAACAATTTCATCTATTTATAATATTGTCACGTGACTGATTGAAACAGATGAGCCAATAGGTACAATTAGAACAAAGCAGCTTATTGACTCGTGTGTTTTGGGATGATTTTATTTCAATTTCAAAGTTATTTAGCGTATTTATATTCACCTTTAATAATAATAAATTCTGGATGAGAATTTATTTGATAGTCTAAATAATGGAGTTCAAGGTGTTTAGCTTGTAAACCAGATGTTGAATAACGTGTTGTAAATTGATAGTAATAATTTACGCAAAGATAAATGTATATTGTTTGTGCGTGACATTATATTAGTTACAATATAGTTCAATATATCAACTGTTTCTTCGTGTTCTATGAAGCAAGTTATACGGGAACTGATTCATCATTAGACGATGCTAGTCTTCCATAAAACATTATTGTTAACATATCAATTAACAATTTTTACATATATATAAATTTATCTTATACATGTTCGTGTGTGTTATTAAACTTTACGAAAATCTTCAATGTTTGTTTCAATAATTCGGCATATAGCCGTAAATTTACAGTTTTAACCAAAAGTTCGTATGACTGTGCCACTAATTGATTACTTTAATATACAGGTGTATTTGATAAATAATACAATAAATATATTTAGTTTAAACCAGGACAAAATATTAAAAGAATAAAAATGAAAATTCCATTTTGAGCAAAGTGTCATCGGTACTTTTTCTTTAACTTTTTGAAATTAATTTGTTTGTTTATTATAAGTCATCTGCCACCTAGTGGGAAAGTGGTACGTCTGAAGGCTTATAACGCTAAAACAGGGTTTCAAACCCCTTAGTGAGCGCCGTACATGCAGCTCATTACGTAGTCTTCTGCTTAACGGCGACCAAGTCACAAACTGTAGGCCATGAGATGTAACAAACATTTCTAATTTGATTAACATTATTTTCAATTCAAACTGAACCAATATTTTGTTTTTATGAAGTCATGTGTAGCATATGGGAAACCTTTTCGACTACATAAAGTAGTAATTTTTAGTTGAGGTGAAAAACTTCCCTCAGAGCAGCTTCGAACGATGTATCTGCACGTGTTATTATTGGTATTGATGTTTATATATTAATTGTAGTGTGGTTTCTTTTGCTATTTTGTGAGATAATAAATTTGTTCTGGTTCATAAAACCTTGTTCTACTAATTATTGTTACTACGTCATTTTGCTAACACTGACTTTTTTTTTATTAATTATGAAATATCTTAAAGTTGTTTTTTAACAAAGTCATATTATAAAGAAATAACTTCCAATTATCTACAATTTAACAAACGAAGTCAATATTACTATATAAGTTCCATTTTGATTGCCTCTCAATGTCGTAGCATCGAGTCTGAGGTCTTATGGGTTTCAATACACGTGATGGATACAATAGACACAACCCATTATGCAGATTTATGCTTATTATAGAATGAAATAGACAATTTTAATTAGGGTAAATTGAAATAGCAATATATTTTGTTAAGTTTCCATACACTTACCTATTTTATGTTCAAACCTATGCACAAAGTTTCTCACGGCGTATTCAGCGTACACGAAAAAATAACGTTTAGCTTTTGTTGAAAAAGCTATTTACAGATTTCTAAAAATTAGTTTTAAAACTAAGTGAAGTAACTAATGAAATTAGTTTTAAAACTAAGCGAAGTCTTTGTTTTTTTTTTAATGTATTACATTTTGAGAAAGCTTCGGATGGATTTGTATGGTAAAACATTATGCTATCAGATATGAGTACTTCTTCAAAACGTATACGAATAGAATACTCACGATACATTTTCGAAAATAAGTAAATATTTTATTTATTGTTAACGACGTAACACGAGGAACTTTTGTTTTGATAACAGCATGGTGTAATAAAGACTAGAAGAACAACTGTTTTCTTACTTGAGAAATAACTATACACTTATAAAGGTTGAAAAGTTACATGAAACGCTATCAGCATGTATTTTCTTATTAGGTGGCTGTGAAACTTTCATTACACACCACAGAGTTGAAAATTATAATTTGATACGTTTCAATAAATATATTATTAGTTTATTAAGGACTAGAATAAATAATTCTTGTCTGCCAGCCGACGGCAAGAAACATCTCAATCACGACGTAAATGTAAATAACTTTCAAAGCTGTGGAGTTGAAAGCCAGGAGAAACAAAGAAACTATAATCACAAAAATCCATGTTACAGTGAACATTACTAACAACGTATTTATACAACAGTGTATTTTATCGAGTTTTGAAATATTTACGAGTGTTTGCAATCTTGTCCAAACTAAATCATGTATTAATAAACTTAATAATATTTGTCAAACAAACGGCGACGTTTATCAAGAATAACATTACTCACAGAGAATACGAACGTATAAGCCGTTTATTAAATCCAAGAATAACATTTACTCACAGAGAATACGAACGTATAAGCCGTTTATTAAATCCACGTGGTTTACCAATACATGAAAAATGAATATATTTTAATGTAATACAACAGCACAAAGTGCGAGTGTTATGTTATAAAAAACACGAATACTCACACACACATACAAAATAACAAATGAATATTAACTGCCTGGTGAGAGAATCATGCTATTTTAACGAACAAAGGCGAGTGACAAGTGAAAACTAATATCTGGACATTATCTTGGCTTCTTCACTTAGTTTGACATCAAAGATGCTTTAATCAACAGCTACTGTCCAGGAGACACGATTGCAAGTTAATATAGAAAATGCAGCCGAAACCTCTAAACGTATCTATATAGTAACTGTCAATTGTATTTATGTATCTTGCCCGGCATAGCCGAGCGTGTTAAGGCGTGCAACTCGTAATCTGAGGGTTGTGGGTTCGCATCCCGGTCGCGCCAAACATGCTCGCCTTTTCAGCCGTGGGGGCGTTATAATGTGACGGTCAATCCCACTATTCGTTGGTAAAAAGAGTAGCCCAAGAGTTGGCGGTGGGTGGTGATGACTAGCTGCCTTCCCTTTAGTCTTACACTGCAAAATTAGGAACGGCTAGCGCAGATAGCCCTCGAGTAGCTTTGTGCGAAATCCAAAAACAAACAAACAAAAGACTTATGTATCTATGTTTATTTGATCTTTAAATTCTTCTCAAAAATTTTAAAGCTACGACTTAAAATTCAGTACGTAGACCAGTGACTCTTATAGAATACATATAAAGACTGATTTTCCGAACAAAGTTGTAGGAGTATCCTAAAAACATCAGTGATCATGTGGTTTGAGGCCAGCTCTTCCGATTGGCTACATGATTTACGTCAAAACTGACATGGAAATACAAATATTAATTCAAAACAAAAAATATAATTTTTGTTGTTGAAATTTTTTTTAATTTTGTAAGAAAGTCTATACGAATAAAAAGGTTATTAGAACTCTCAGGATTGCTGAACTTCAAAACTGAAAAGGTTATGCAAATTAGCATTCAAAATACGTTGTGCAAATAATTTTGTGTAGTTTTGTGTAAGTAAAATATATGGTACCAAAAATGTCGCCCAGTGGTGTATCAGGCACATATCTCTAAGTATGAGAAACACCTCTCTGGATAAAATACTATACAAAAAAACTATGCTAACTCCTAGGTACATAAAAAGAACACACCTGATAACAATGGACTATAAAATTTGTTTATGTGTGTTATTTTAATTTTACGATAAGGATCATACTCAATATAACTAAGACAATTGTGAATATATTGATCGCAAACAAAATGTTTCCTTGAAATTAATGCTGTATGGTGCACAGCATATTCTAAGTTTCACTAAGCACAGTAGTGCTTTGTGCACAGGAATGTACAGACACTAGGGTGCTTATAAATAACTATTAAAGTTGAGTTACGTCTATAATTGGCCCCCGGTGGCTCAGCGGTATGTCTGCGGACTTACAACGCTAAAAACCGGGTTTCGATACCAGAGATGGGCAGAGCACAGATAGCCCCTTGTGTAGCTTTGTGCTTAATTCAAAAACAACAACATCTTTATTTGAGGAGCAAATTGCCATTATCGAGTGTTTCACACCTTGTATAAGAGTGAAAGACTTGTCAAGAAACTTATTTCTATAGGTGTGAGGGATAAGTTAACTAATTGGATAAAAAAGTGGTTTCGTGGAAGAAAGTAGAGGGTTGTTATAAATGGTGTTCAGTCAAAGTGGGTTAATGTTTTAAGTGGTGTACTTCGGGGCTCAGTCTTAGGACAGCTGCTCTCTTTGATATTCATTAATGACATAGATGAGGGAATGGTCAATAAAGTATTTAAAGGTCTTAGGTGTTGCTGGCTGTGAAGAGGATGCTTCTGATTTAGAAAATGATTTGGTATTTAGTGAGTTTGGCAAATAAATGGCAGATAAATTTTAATTATGATATTAAGATATTGCATGAGGAATATCATAATTAGAAATAAAAGCATAATTTCAATGGGAATAACCTTAACAATGTCATGAAAGAAAGGGAACTTGGTGTAATGTTAATCAGTTTCTTAACTATCCATTTTCGCAGTGTGCTGTTGCTAGTGGTAGGATAAGTAAGAAATACATTCATTTGTTGGAAAGGTTTAATGGTATCTGGGTGTGAGGGGTTATCATATGAGGAGAGAATAAGATCCGTAAAATTGACTTATCTTGAAAATCGAAGAGTTGAAGGAGATCTGACTGAAGTGTTCAAAATTGTAAAAGGTTTGAATGTTTCTGAATTCACCACAAAGATACAGAGGACTATTTGAGCTAGCCGTCCCTAAGTTAGCAGTGTAAGATTAGAGGTAAGACAGCTAGTCATCAACACCCACTGCCACTTTGGGCTACTCTTTTATCAACGAATAGTAGGATTCACCGTCACATTATATCGCCTTCACAGCTGAAAGGGCGAGCATTTTCGATGTGACTGGGATTCAAACCTGCGACTTTCAGATTACAAATCGAGTGTTTTAGCCATCTGGCCATGCCGGACCTAAGATTCTAGAAGGAATTGATCATGTTTATGCATCAACATTTCGTACTTAACAGAGGGAATTATAGAAATAGGAAACGCAAATATAAATTCAGGCAAGGTAGAAGTCATCTTCAGGTAAAACCATTATATTTTTCAAATAGGATGGTCGGCCTATGGAATGGGTTTTCTTCAGATAATGTACAAATAGTAAATTTAGAGAATTTAAAGTAAAGCGTGATAGATATATCAATGATAAGGACTTTAATTTTATTCAATATTTTCAGTTTGGCTTAGAGGATAAGACAGCCAAGATGGACCAGCAGGCCCCATGTTGTCCCTACACATTATGTTAATATTATTCTGTTTTCCTACCACATATATTTTTATGGGGAAAATAATAAAAAAGCAAAATTACTATTTAGTTACAAGTTCACTCTTTAAGAATATATTATTTGAACGTTTTATAAACATCATTTTTATTTCTGGACGCTAGATGGAAGCACAAGCTGTTCTTATATAACGATCGTTTGTGACTTCATTGGAGAAATATTTTACAAAATAATTTTAGTGAAAATAAATATATATTTTACATACGTTTTAATGAATATTAATACTGATAGAGTTACGTAAATTAAAATCAAAGTAAAAGGATGAAGTGTGTTAAAACAGCAAAATTAATTATATTAGTTTGTTATAACCAAAAATAACCTGAAACAAAAATAAAAAAAGCTGCACTAATTGAAAGGATCCCAGAGTACAAGCTATAATATGGGATATAAAATGTAGTCTATGTTTCGGATGCGATTACAGAATCAGGAAATATGATGTGGTGGGATATACCAACTGACAGTTTTAAGCTCTTTTCGCCAGTCGCACATAAATAAGTAAAATAAAGTAAAGGAATAGCAACAGAAATTAGAAGTAAAGTGAAAGATATAGAAATTAGGAAGGCGAGTTGTTGGAGCTCAAGCCCACAACATCTGACATCCATGTGGCAGTTGTGGGAAGGTGACTGCTCTCGAAAGTAAAGAAGAAGAAAAAATTATTTGAAAAATGAAAATAAGAATCATAAAATAAAACAGACAAGAAAAATTAAAATAAAGTACTACCATGTGAGGGTAAGTAAGTTAAATAAACTTGCCTTTTGAAGTTAGCATTCCAGCCCCCATTACGGTATCCCAGTAAACGAATTATACTAGTATGAAGGATCTAATTCAGTTGCACCCAGTAGCTTAGCGGTATGTCTGCGGACTTCCATCACTAACAGCCGGGTTTCGTTACACGTGGTGGGCAGAGTACGGATAACCCATTGTGTAGCTTTGTGCTTAATTCAAAACACCAACCAATTCAGTTATCATTTAATTTATTTAAGCTTATAATAAACTTTATCTAAAACCATAAAAATATATATTAAATTTCTGTATTTACAATAATTATATATTTTTCAATAAACAGGTGTTTAAACAAGTAATGGGAATTCCAATGAGAGCTAACTATTGTACTTGTATCGCAAATTTATATCTTTACTTTTTGAGAATAGATTTATTAAAAACTAAATATATCCACATATGTTTTATTCAACTTACTTACAGGTGCATAGATGATTTAATTAGTATAAACAATCCTGAAATAAATAATGTTATTAACACTATTTATCCAGTAGAAGTGAAAATTGAATATTTTTCAGTATCTAATACAAAAGCACATTATTTATGTATAGAAATTAACACAGGATATCAGTGAAAATATTTTTGATAAAATATTTTGCCTTTTTAGTATATAGTTTATCCTCTTTTAATACTAATATACCATAAACTTCAGTTATAAGCATTATAACTTCAGAATTGCTCAGATATCGTAAAATTTGTAGTAAATTACAATATTTTATCAGTAATATTAATAGTTAATGGATTTAATAAAGAAACTTCAAATAAAATTATTAAACTATTTTGTGTCAAATATAAGAATGTATTAAATAAATATCAAGAAATAAAAATTAAAGAAATATTACTATAAATTATAATAACTATTTTTAGTTGTGAACAAGGCCATTTCTCAACTTGGCACTACTTTACGCGGATGTACACCTTTACCGTACGTACATAAAGGCTTGTTTAGAGCATGATAGTAACAGTATACTTAACGGGTGGTGGTTGGGAGTTATACTAATTGATTTAGATAAGTTTATTTAACTTGCTTACCCACCAATGATAGTACCTTATTTTTATTTTTCAATTAATTTTTATCTTTATTTTTTACTTTGGAGAGCAGTCACCTTCCCGCAACTGTCTGCAGGCAGTGAAGGGTGATATAGATGTGCGACGTTGTGGGCTTGAGCACCCACATCTCGTGCTCTTAATTACTATTTCTATATCTATTATTTTTTATTTCTCTTGGTATTTATTTTATTTCTTTATGTGAGACTGGCAAATGGAGGTTAAGATTGATAGATGGTGTATCTTTATCACAGTGTGGGTCCTACTTCTGCAAGTACCTCCAAAACCCAGTGTACATTTTACACCCCACATTATAGCTTGTAACCTGGGATCCTTTTAATTATTTTTAATTTTGTTTAGACTTTTTTATTATGACAAACTAATATACATATAAAAATAATCAAAATTTAATATTTAAGCTATGAGTTAGATGAAGTATTTTTGTGATGTCTGAGTTTAAAAATAATAGTTTCTTAATTATCTAAACAATACATTTTCTTTCGTGGTTATTGAGTAAAATTTATCAGTTTTGTGTGTATGTATGGTGGAGATTTCTATGATGTCCTTTCTATTAATCAACATAATCCTTGGATGTGGTGGAGTCGATTGTATGCACGTACAGTGAGTTAGGTTGAAGTTGGAAGGAATGGGTTTCTTTACATCAGTCCAGGGCACTTGTACCATTCTGGAGGAACCATTCCAGTTTCACTGACCTAAAGTGCAATCAACAATTAGAGACGTTGAAAAAAACTGATATGATGTTAGCAGTATATATTACCATCGAATTATTATGGCTCGATTTGAATTTCGCGCAACGCTACACGAGGGGTATTTGCACTAGCAATTCCTAATTTAGCAATGAAAGACTAGAAGAAAGGCAGAAACTCATCACCACCCATAGCTAACTATTGGGTTACTCTTTTAACAACGGATAGTGGGATTGACCATCACTTTATAACGCTCCCACGTATGTTTAATTGGATGGGAATTCAAACCGCTGACCTTCATATTGCAAGCCAAACACTCTAATCACCTGGTCTTGCTGGGTCTCATTGAATTATAAAAATAAAATAAATGGTCACTTATGAACCTATTTCAATGAAATTGTTTAAAAAAAAGAAAGGATAAAAGTAAAAAAATCTTGGAAAATTTAAGTATGATGCAGGTATTACAATACCAGAAAGTAGAAAAACAATGTGCTTACAAATACACAAAACCGAAAAAATGCCTCTATGTAAGTAGCCAGTTGGTACTGGCTCAACACAAGCTTATGATCATTGACAACTGTAAGACTGTATAGTGCTATTCGGTTTAAATACTTTTATTCAAACTTGTATTCATGCAATTGAAAGGAATTCAGAAATTAGTTTTACATAGAAGTTATTCTTGGAAAGATTTGGCGACTTGTGTAGTGATTTTTTATTTTCGAGGTATGATGACCACAATGAACAGTGACATTTTGGTTTGGTGTATCAAAGTTTACAACTGGAAGTCCTGGTTACGTTACATCATACAGGTCAGATATGACCGTGTAGTTTCAGTAACACTACTTAACTTACTACTATCTGCATAATATGGACATTTGGAATTGCCAGTTCACTGATTATACACTCCATATATTCTTTATGGCAATAGCTAAAGTTGACCATATACAAAAAATAGACAACTTGGGTAAAATTATGTCACGACCCATTTTCATACTTCCAAGTATAACTTGAACATGAAACTGAAACCTTCATGGAACATCCATTCAACTTTCTTCGATGTTATGTAACCTACATAATCAGGAAGCTTGTGTTGTATTCTTCTGCTTTTCTACCAACTGAACAAAGATACGGTACCAACATTACAATGATGTATAGCTATCCATAACACACAACCTTTACCTTTTAGTAAAACACTAATTTGGATTTTTTATAGACATAACCAATATCATTGATAAATCATACATGCAATAACAATAGCTTGAAAAGAAACAATGTAGTCTGTGTTGGATTCTATATGACTTGTTTAACATTGTTATTGTCGTTAAACAACTTTAGGAAAGCTAAGTGGTTTCTGAAAGGAACAACACAATGAACCCCACACCAACAGCTTACCTTCTGAGTGATGACTTAGAAACCATATGTATCTAAACCTTAACGGGTTCGTGAAAGGTTAATCCGAATATTATTTTAAAACAATCACTTATTTAAAACATGTTAAAAGCATCTTTCTGTACAGCTTTCGTTAAGTCAAAAACAATGCATAACATAGCATTGTATACCACCACAGTTGTATATATGCGGACTTGTACTTCTAAAAACCGGAGCAGAGCAAAGATAGCCCTTTTGTAACTTTGTACATCATAACAAAACAAATAAACGTAACATTGTAGAGTATTCACACTGTGTGATTCTTGTTATTTTCTATTAAAAATAATCTAAGTAGATATGAAAGATAATTTATATCAAAACATGTTCTCTGTATGAAAAGTAAAGTAAAAGAATCACTAATCCTACCTTTTAAGTTCTCAGGTTATAATTAATTTTTAATGCGACATAACACATATTTGTATTATTCGACTCTTTCCTAATTCGGCCCAACATGGTCAAGTGGTTAGAGCGCTCTGCTCGTAATCTGAGGATCACGGGTTCGAATCCCGTAACGTCAAGCATGCTCGTTCCTTGGTAAAAGAGTAACCCAATACTTGGCGGTGGGTGGTGATGACAAGATGCTTTCCCCTCTAGTCTTACACGGTTAAATTATGGCAGACAGTCCTCGTGCAGCTTTGCGCGAAATTCAAAACAAATGAAACCAAACATTTCCTGACTTTGAGTGTTATGGTTCAAAAGGCTTTTAATAATTACCTGGAAACGTTTTAGAATGTCGCCATCCTTGATTGTCTTTCCAGTATGCTTAATAAAGTTTCATGTCATGCAAAAAAAAATCTACCTTATTTGCAGACGTTAAACACTATAATAGAAACAATTCACCCACGCAAAAAACAGAAAGCAAACTATGCTATGAAACAGAATTTAAGTAAGTTAACATTCTTTCTTAGCTTAGAGTAAACGATAACTCGTTGAACCACCATTTTTCTACTCCGTAAAATGAAATTTAATTCAGTTCTAATCCATGTGTTCCTATATTAACATTGAATATCTGATTAGTATATAAACTCCATGTTTTATTGACCAAATACTTTGTCTAGTTGTCAGTAAATTAACTCTTAACACACTGTTTGAGTTCAGGTCTGTAGTGATTATTATCATCTCACAAACAATGATGTACAAAATCAATCAATCCAACATTATCATGTTTATTAGAGTAGTACCACATTGGGCTTGCTACTTGATCATCGTGGAAAATTAAACCTCGAATTTCAGCGTTGTAAGTCCGTTGACTTATTACTGTCCTACCAGGGGACCTTTTTCAGCTATATTTGGTTGAGAGTGGCTCTGTAGGCGGTGGGTGTTGATAAGTGTTTGCATTCTCTCTGGTTAGTAGCTCATAATTAAAGATGGGTGTAACTCAAGCATGTTTCATGAAACACGCCTACTTGAACTGCAAATATTAATATACTTTTTGACCACTTTATCCTGTCTCTAATCTAATATCGGATTGAATTAATAATTAAGAAACACATAATGAGATGCTAAAATACACCATTCATTGGTGAGTGTGATATGCAGTTGGTTCATCAGATATTGTTAAGGATAAGTGGTATACGTTTTTCTCCAAGACGCTCAATCGGATTAAGATAAGGTGACTGTGCTAGCAAAAGGTCACTGAAAGCGTTGCATTTATTCAGATAATCGAGAACGTTGTATTTCTTTAGATAATCGATAGCGTTGTATTTCTTTAGATCACTGAAAGCGTTGTATTTCTTTAGATTACTGAAAGCGTTGTATTTCTTTCGATAGCTGAAAGCGTTGCATTTCTTTAGATAATCGATAGCGTCGTATTTCTTTAGACTACAGAAACCGTTGTATTTCTTTAGATTACTGAAAGCGTTGTATTTCTTTCGATAGCTGAAAGCGTTGCATTTCTTTAGATAATCGATAGCGTCGTATTTCTTTAATTCATAGAAAGCGTTGTATTTCTTTAGATCGCCGAAAGCGTTGCATTTCTTTAAATAATCGATAGCGTCGTATTTCTTTAGATCACAGAAAGCGTTGTATTTCTTTAGATTACTGAAAGCGTTGTATTTCTTTAGATTGCTGAAAGCGTTGCATTTCTTTAGATAATCGATAGCGTCGTATTTCTTTAGATTACTAAAAGCGTTGTATTTCTTTATATCGCTGAAAGCGTTGCATTTCTTTAGATACCTGAAAACGTTGTATTTTGTTAGATCACTAGAAGAACCATTATCAACGTTTTAGTGGCGAGCCCGAACAGCACCAACGTTCACCTACACCAAAATATTTTCCAGCATAGTCACAACAACAATTTTACTTCATGTTTACACTCTAGGATCAGTACGGAAAATGGTTCCATTCATCTGCTCTTCAATTTTTGTAATGTTTTTAAAAGTATGTTTGTAGACAGTCATATTTTGTGGCTGTTAGAGAAATCTGAAAACTGAGACGCGTATGTTGTATTGTACATGCCTTACCGGTCTTTTTTTCAGTTAGCACTAATCACAATTGAAGGCACGATTTATGGTAACAACATCATAAAAGACAAGAATAATATCATTTTATTTTGGACGTCAGATAATTTATTGTACTTATATATGATCTTGCAGATAAACTATTATATGATTAAAACAGTTTCACCAATCATGTGGCTGATCACAAAAACGATCAATTTGCCGTGTTCCAATAACTGGAATGTTCAAGCAATGAATGTCCTAATAAAGTAGTCCATCAATAAGTTAAAGTGTGGCAACTGCATATCAGGTTTGACATTCTAACCTCTTATAAATACCTATACTTTCAGTTAATAAACACGATGAAATCATTTTTAAGTAACCTTTTATTTATTATTAGGGCCCAGCTTGGCTTAGTGATTAGGGCGCTAGATTCGCAGTCTGAAGGTTGCGGTATCAAATCTTCATTTCACCAAACGTGTTAGCACTTCCAGTCGTAGAAGTGTTATAATGTGACGGCCAATTCCACTCTTCGTTAGTAAAAGATTGGCCTAAGAGTTGGCAGTGGGTGGTGATGACTAGCTGCCTTCTCTCTTGTCTTACACTGCTAAATTAACGATGACTAGTGCAGATAGCCCTTGTGTAGCTTTGCGTGAAATCCAAAAACAGACAGAAAATCTACAATTAGATGTTGGTCCTCCTATGGAGTTTCTTGTGAACTAAAGGGTGTAATGCAAAACTACAATTGAGTGCCTGCAATATTTTATATCATTACAATTAAATAAGCAAGTGGTGTATTTTAACATGAGACCAAATACTTACTTGTTTGGCTTCGTTATGTTTAAATTTGTTTATAAAAATATCAGGTCGTATATTTCGAGGCTTGCGAATCCGTTTTAGTAAAGTGTGGTTTCTCTACAAACGTCTCTTCGATGTCTTCAAACAAATTAAGACTCTTCAGCTGCACTTACTTAACATTAAATTAATCATTGTACATTTTCAGCGGTGTTCTGATTTGAAAGAGCAAGTTACAAGTTTCTTATAAAAATATTATGTAATTTTTAATAGTGATTCAGAAAGAATATAATTTATTGAAAGCACCAAGAACAAGAAACGAAATTTGTGTTCGTATGTTTTCATCAACAAATCAATTCAGGATTTACAAATGTTGATAAAATCGTTACTAAAACAAAAGTGTCATGAAAGAAACATGAGATACAGAATGACAATTGTACTGAAGCACATTTCAGATAAGGCGTTTTTAGAACAAGTTTTAAGCTGATATCGTGTTGCTATGGTAACAAATGCGAACTGGTTAAACAGTTTGGGTTTATTGAGACACGTTTTGTCTAAGGAGTTATTGGTTTGATTGTTTGTTTGGAATTAAGCACAAAGGAATATCTGTGCTCTGCTCTGTCCACCACTGGCATCGAATCTCGGTTTCCAGCGGTGTGAGTCCGTAGACATACCATTATGCCACAGGGGGACGGTGTCACTGGACTATGCTTTGAATGAAACGTTATTACTGAAAAGAGTTATGACTGACGCATTACTGAAAAATATTTTTACTGAGGAATTATTAAAACAACTTTTGTTTAAGGCTTTCTTATAAGTAGTTGTTACTGGAAGTTCCGCTGAGTACACGAAATACATTTTCATGAGAGAGTTGAAATGAAAAGCAAAACAACGTATGTGAAAATAATAAGAAATTGCTGGTTATTGGACATGCGGGTTAGGAACTGAAACTGGGATCGTAAGAGTAAAACAAAGTGGAAACTAAAATAAAGTTGCGAATATCCTGATATTTTATACACGAAGTGAACTTTAATGTTTTATAACAATTATGATAAATAATTTTCACATTTTGTTTGGAATCGAAAAACAGTTATTTAATTTTCTATAATTGGAATGTGTATCTACTTAACCAATTCCCTTAACCATAAATTTCATGTTAAAGTGTTTTTCTTATAGCAAAGCCAGACCCGGCATGACCAAGCGTGTTAAGTCGTTCGATTCGTAATTCAAGGGCCGCGGGTTCGAATCGTGGTCGCACCAAACATGCTCGCCCTCCCAGCCGTGGGGGCGTTATAATGTGACGGTCAATCCCACTATTCGTTGTTAGAAGAAGTAGCCCAAGAGTTGGCGGTGGGTGGTGATTACTAGCTGCCTTCCCTCTAGCCTTACACTGCTAAAATAGGAACGGCTAGCGTAGATAACCCTCTAGTAACTTTGCGCGAAATTAAAAAAAAAAAATTTATAGTAAAGCTACATTAGGCTATCTACTGAGTTTACCGAGGGGAATCGAACCCTTAATTTTAATGTTATAAATATATAAACTTACCGCTGTACCAGTGGAGGGGATTTAATATTAAATAAAAAAATACTACCAGAAGACATCAGTCGTTTGTCATTCCAAATACCAAGAATTTCAAAGCATGTTATGAGATGCATCGAAACTATTATCCATATAATTTTTTAAAACTAGTTTACTAATTTGGATTATTAGAATATTTTAATTTTATGAACTATTAATATGAGATAATTGTAATTTTGGCTTATCAACAACTGAGAAATAATTTCGAGACTTCATTGTTTAAACAAATTAGATGAATTTTCCTTACACGAATCGTTTGAAAACAAGAGATTCGAATTCTAAAAATGTGATTATTAGATAACATTATTTATAAAAATATTTCTACATTTGAATGAATGTGTATCTAAATAAACAAACAGATGCACAAACAAAATTAGCAAATCATTGCAAGTTGAATAATTCAATTGAATTAATTGCACTGGAAAGTGATCGAAAATCGATTATTGTATTTTTTATTAGCGTCATTATGATTAATAAACTCAGAAATCTCAACACTTAATAATAAGTGTAGTCCCCCAAGTGGTAGAGCGGTATGTCTGTGGACTCACCTCGCTAGAAACCGGGTTTCGATACCCGTGGCGAGCAGAGCACAGATAGTCCCATGTGTAGCTTTGTGCTGATTTCTAAACAAACAATAACGTTAAATATGACTGGTTCTACTATTCAAGCTCTTACAGTTATTTAATATTGATTAATATTCATATTTTAAATAAATGTTTAAGACTCAGAAGGGTTTGGTAAATCGCATGACATTAAAACTTAACTTTGTTTTCTGTTTAAACACTGTTAATTTCAATTCAAACGTCATGTGGAGAAATCAACCCCAAAACATTACAGTTTTACGTTTCGTCTTCTTAAGAGTGTGAATTGTGACTTGAATACCTTTGTTTCTTTAGAGTGAAAAACGAAATAAAATATATTATATGCTATTCGTTAAAACTGGAAATAATACATTCGACATTAAAAAAATATTTGACGTAGATATATCCTACTCTTTTTCTTATGTATGTATAGTTTTATTGACATAATTCGCGAAATGGGCACAGAGGACGCTGTGTTCCATTACTGTTGATAACTGTCAGAAGGAAAGCAGACGCGCTTGTTGAAAGAATCGAATTCTCACGTTCTGATTTTAACGTGGAAGGTTAGAGTTGCTAACGTTACTAATATTAGCATATAACTGTAAAAAAAAACTACAAAATTATTTTACTTAATCATAATAAGTGAGTTACTCCTCTAAAAAAAACAGCTTAGAGATATATTCGACTTTAATAAACACAATTAACGAAGCTGAAGATGTCTTCAGAGTTTTTAAACGACGTAGAAGGTCAGAGACTTGTGCTGGACCGGGCCATGTCTAAACCGCCACGGCTTTTGTACACAATAACTTTAATGTCAGCAGTTGGTGGATTTACATTTGGGTATGATACTGGAATTATTTTAGGAGCAATGCCATTTCTACGAGAGTATTTTGAGCTCAGTTATATATGGGAAGAATTCGTTATCAGTATCCCTATAGGAACAGCCTGGGCATTTTCTCTTGTTGCTGGTGTATTAGCAGACCTATTCGGTCGTAAACCAGTAATAATAATGTCCAGTTTTGTGTTTACAGTAGGTGCCGTCCTCATGGGTACATCTGTTGACAAGGAAATGATTCTCGGAGGTCGACTTCTAGCGGGAGCAGCTTTAGGTAAGACGAGAATTGTGCTAATAATATGTAAGTAAACTGGTTTATTACCTGTAAATACGAATGCAGTTCTCCTGTAAGTAAATCTGTTGATTACTAGTTGTCAGGATTGTATATAGATGTTGACTGTGCTTATTTTGCAGTAGGTGTCTGTGACTTGTTTGCGATAAATTTCAACAATAAACGGACAGCACACAATATACTTGTTTTAAAATAATATATATTAAAAACTGTTGTATCTAAATTATATGTTTAAAAGCGGCTGGTTTGGGTAGAAAAAGCACTAGTAGAGGACGTTTCGACGTTCTTCGGTCATCGTAAGGCTCACAAAGAAAGAAAGGGTTACTGACCGGTAACTGACCACATGTTTGAAGGCGATTGTGTAATTGAGTGTGGGAATGTAGAGGGCGTGCTTAGATGTTGAAGTTACTTATTAATATAGGTATAAAGGTGTTCCTTTGTATTGGTATATTTTGGGCTTGAGTTGTTGTATAAGTAAGGCTTCTTTAATTTTGCGTTTGTTTACGTTTGTTTCTTTATTTAGTATTTGAGTGTTTTCTATGGTTATGTTGTGTTTATTTGACTTGCAGTGTTCGAAAACGTGTGAAGGTGACTTTTTATGTTCTTTGAATCTGGTTTCCATTTTTCTACTTGTTTCTCCAATATAGAAGTTGTGGCAGTTATCACATTGTATTTTATAACTAATGTTGATGTGGTGTTTGTCAGTGTAGTTTTTACATAGTATAGACCTCAGTTTTGTGCCTGCCTTTTGAATAAATTTGGTATTAACTGAAATGTCATATTTTGTTACTAGTTTTTGCCAAATGTTGGTTATTTTTCTGCTGATGTCGGGAATGTATGGTATGCAGCAGTATATGGTTTTGTGATTTTTTGATTCGTGAGATATATTTACTTTTGTTGGTTGATTCTGCTTTCTGACTAGGTGTGTGCGTATAATGTTTTATACGATTTGTGGGGGGAAACTTGTTGAATTTTATCTGGTGAGCATAGTTTTATGCCTGTGTTTATTTGATTTCTTTGTATGTTGAGTTTTTGTTTTGTTTCATGTGCTGAGTCCCAATGTATAGTCCAGTGTGGGTGATTTTTCGGTTTATTGCTGTTTTAAATTGTGTATCGGTTCTTATAATTTTGAGATTGAGAAATGAAATTGATTGCTTTCTTCCTGTTAACATGTGAAGTTAATGTTGGGATGTATAGAGTTAATGTGATTAAACAAATTAAGTGTGTGTTATGTAGATGTGAGTACCGCAATCGTGTCGTCCACATATCTGTACCAGTATAGTGGTGGATGTAATGTTGTGTTAATTGCTTGTGTTTCAACTTGTGTCATAAAAATATTGGTTAGATCTAGTGATACTGGGTTGCCCATGCTTAGGTTATTTGTTTGTATATGGTTGTGGTTGTTGAACATGAAGTTTGTCTTCATCGTGGTGAATTCTATGAGGGTTGCTAATTGATTGCTGGGGGTATTTATTTATGGGTTAGGGTCTCGGACATAGAGTTCTAAGGCTATCTTACAGGCTTCAGTGGTTGGAACTTCTGTAAAGAGGGATATAACATCAAAACTGGCCATTAAGACTTTATGATTAAGTTGATTTAGATTAGACTTGAAATTAAAAGAGTTTTTTGATGAATGAGCTGGCTGATGTTACATATTTGGAGAATTTCCATGCTACGTATTTAACAAGATTGTAATTGAACGATTCATATGTGGACATTATTGGTTGTAATGGACAATCTGGTTTATGAGGTTTGGTGATGCCGTTTATTTGTAGTGTGCGTGAGTCGGTTTTGTGTAGGTAGGAATAAAGTGTTTGTGAAATTGTGTTGGCTTTTTTCATTTTTAGTAGTATTTTGTTTAGTTGCATTTCGTGTGTCTTTGTTGGATTTGTATGTATTGGTTTTTTTTTGTTTGTGTCTGATAGAATGGTTGTCATTTTTGGATGTATTTATTCATGTTCATTATGAATATATCATTTCTTTTATCTGCTTTTAGAATTTTTATATTTTTGTCTTGTTTTAGGTTTTTTAAGGAATTAATGGCTCTTTTTGTAAGGTTGTTTCTTAGCTTTCTGTTTTGTGAAATTATATTGATGGCTTTTCAAGAAAATTATTTGAAAAAAATGTTTAAGATGTTGTTTTTAGGTGTTTCTGGAAAATATAAATTTTTAATTTTTTCTGGGAAGTTTGGCTGTTGGATATCAATAAAATTATCTGAGTTGTCTTCTTTCTGTTGGTTGTTTTTGGTTGTTTTCTTGTTTTTGTTTTCTGTAGAAAGTATCACAAGTCTCCTGGCTAGATCTTCTAAACATGTTTTGATTTCTATGGTTGGAATGTACCTAGGTGCTATTGTAAAGTTGAGTCCTTTGTTAAGTAGATGTATCACGTCTGTGTTTAATTGTCGGTCGGATCTGTTAATTATGAGTTAATTATGGTTTGTTGTGTTGTCTTTTCTGTTGTTTACATCTTAGTTTTTCTAGTTTTTTGTTGTGGCAGATCTTTTTGTCTCTGTCATTCCTAGTATTGATTTGGTTTATGCTTTGTTGTATAAGTCCGTAACTCTCTGGTTTAATGCAACATGCTAGTTGATGGTCTAGGTTCATTTTTTGTTTTTGTAAGTCATGTAGTTCTTTGTATTTCGTGTTCAACATGGTTTTAAGTAGTTTTTTCTGTAAATTTTGGATAATGTTTATGCATTGATTAAAATGTTTTGATAGTTTTACCTTTACAAAGTTAGGGTTAGTTGTTCCTTTCTGCATTGTTGAATGAAATATATGTCATTTCTTCTGTTGATAATTCTTTAGTTTAAGTTTCTTAGTTTTTTTACGAAAGTATGAGCGTGTACTGTTAACAGTGGTGTAAGGTATGTTAGTTCAGACTTAATGTTTACATAGATAACTACAAATACATGAAGAAAACACAAAGACTTACACTTCTCGTACAATCGCCGTGATGAAATAATAATCAGTGATGACGAGAAAATCCACTTATAGAGAAAATTATATATTTAAAAACGACTGGTGTGGGTAGAGAAAACACTATGTAGAGGAGTGAACAAAGTTTCGAAATTCTTCGGTCATCGTCAGGTTCACAAAGAAAAAAAAAGCTTTTCTCGTCATCACGGATCACGAGTTGTATCTAAAGTTCCTAATTATTCCACTTTATTGTAAAAAGTCCAAATAGCCTGATTTAATTACTTTAATATTCAATGTTTTTTTCTCTTGTCTGTTTTTTATTATACAATCTGCAATAGATTAATTTGCATTGCTCCTTGGTTACTACAGTTGTATATAAAACTTCAAACGAAACGTGTCATAATTGTCGCTTTTAATATAATTAACTTTTAACACTCGTGCTATAAAAACTACATAATCATTACGTATTAAATCGGTGAAAGAAATAAGTAATAACTCTTACATTAAACAGTCTTGTTTATCCAACAGCAGTAAATAGGCATGCAGATTAACTATAAATAAACCTGCTGCTTACCTGTAAATAAACATTTTAATAAACTAATAATAAACCTGCTGCTTAACTGTAAATAAACAGTTTAATTAACTGTAAATAAATCTTCTGCTTACCTGTAAGTTAACATTTTCATTAACTGTAAATAAACTTGCTGCTTACCTGTAAATATACATTTTAATTAACTGTAAATAAACCTGTTGCGTACCTGTAAATAAAAATTTTAATTAACTGTAAATAAACCTGCTGCTACCTGCAAATAAATATTTTAATTAACTGTAAATAAACCTGCTGCTTACCTGTAAATAAACATTTTAGTTAGCTATAAATAAATCTGCTGCTTACCTGTAAATATACATTTTAATTAACTGTAAATAAACCTGTTGCGTACCTGTAAATAAAAATTTTAATTAACTGTAAATAAACCTGCTGCTACCTGCAAATAAACATTTTAATTAACTATAAATAACGTAACATCATAACGCCCCCACGACGAGCATGTTTGGTGCGACGTGGATTCGAACCCGCGATCCTCGAATTACGAGTCGAACGCTTTAACCCACCTGGCTATGCCGGGCTTTTAAACATCAGACTGTTCATCTGTAGATAAAATGCAGTGCTCATGTAAATAAATATGTAACTATGCAGCTTTAAGTATGTATACTGCTCGTCTATAGTTAAACATGTTTGCATATGAGCATGCTTGTCCCTAGAAATACTGTTTGCTAGAAAATAAAGATTTTGTTCGCCTATAAATAAACATAATAATTAATTACCAGTAATCAATTATCTCATTCATCTGTAAATAAACAGGTTAATTACCTATAAATAAAAATATAGATATTTTTAGTAAATAAACACTATTGTCACCTGTAAATAAACTTGCTGTTTAGCTGTAAAATAAAAGCTATTCTCTTGTAAATAAAACTTATGCCGATCTATAAATAAATGTGTTATTTTTCCGAAATGAGCATGTTTTGTTATATCGGTAATTATATGATAAATATACAATCGTTTCGTTTGGTTATTTATTTTTAACAAACTTGCTTTTTTTTAAAAGCTGGCAGATAACTACCATGTGAACTAAGATTAAAACTGAGATTCACATTAAGGATATTAAAATGAAACGTTACACACTGAGGAAATCTCCAATAGCCGCGACACTTGAAATTTTTTTTAGGCAGGATTAGAGTAAATTACCTATGATATCTTGGGCGTGGTCAAATACAACAATCGAAAGGGTTTGACCTTCTGAGGTCAAAACTATAATTATACTCAAATAGGTCAAGATATGGCGGAGGTATGAGCTAAAATGTTTGTATTTGAAAAAAATATCCAGAACTATTATATGAGCTGCTATGCCGCAACTAAATGCAATATGAAATAATTTTTTATTACGCTATGTTATACAGAAATTCATTGGTTTGATTATTTAAATAGAATGTACACTTGTTTTCTGATAGAAAATTTACATTAAGCTATATGCGGTGTCTATCTACAGGAATCAAGCCCCTGATTTTAGCGTTGTAAATCCGAAGACTTACCGCTTTTCCACTGGGGGACTTTTAACCACATCCAAATAATACTGTACTAAATACTAATAATTTTTAAGTGATCAACAACAAAAGTTCGCCTTTTTAAGTGCTTATTACTTTTTAGCAATAGACTTAGGCTGTAGGTGTCGAGGCATTTTGTGTTTTCACATAAACCAACTAATAAGGAAAGAACAGGATTTAACAGACTGTTTATGAAATGTCACCAAACAGTTAATGGTTTACGTCAATATATGTTTTAAGACAATATATTAAGAAGCAAGCATATTTTAGACGTTAATTTGTAAGCTATTTCTCCGGAAAAAACGCATTTTTTGTGTGTGTGTGTTTTTTTTAAAGTATAACTTTTAAGACGTGATAACAAATAAAGTTTCACTAATATTTCTCTCCATTCTACACCACAACCATTAGATACCTAGTAGCGTTATATACAATGGACCTGTTATTGTGTAACTGATAATAAATTTTACTTAAAGCACGTTTATTTGCAAACTAATAACTTCTAATTAAATGACGTTCTAGCAGTTTACGAACGTATCACCCGGCCGAAAAATTTAATATTGTATATAACTTAATAATCTCTTGAATCACTTCTCTACACAATGTGGAGACTAGAATCGCTTCAGTTGTAACATAAATAAATTTCACTTTAAATTACACACAAATACGTTTGGAAGGCTTACCGACATAACATCTATAACTACGTATAAAATACAGAAATATGATTACAACTGCTGTAACAAAACAAAAATTAAGTGGCTAACTTTTCATTCATATGACCTTCGTCTGGACTTAAATAAAAGGTCTTTTTCTCCAACATGTTGACCGCTTTGTTTTTCCTTGAGTAATTTTATGAACTTTATATTTTTAGTATCTACCACGTTGTAGTTCATTTGTTTGTTATTACTTTTACTTGGGTAAAGTGTAATTTTTAAGCTACAAGTACGTAAGTAACAAGTGGTTTCTACGTAAGATAGATTCACAAAATGAGAAGAGTAGATACGAGACGTAATATACAACGTAATTAATCTCCCGAGAGTAACACAAAATTTTATTAGCAGGTATTGCAAGTTCCACAAAAGATTTCTCAGTGTATGACGTGTGTAGACGAATAAAGTATTTAAACCTTTGCAATGTAAACAACCTTTTTATAACCAAAGAATTCACTGATTCTTAAAGGCACTAGCTTCGCTCAGCTTCTTGTTTAGAAGTAGTTACAAACTCAGGTTAGGTGGTAGGACGTAGAAAATACTTATAAAGAAACCAAAAGGATATAAACTTATTTTCTGTGAATTGGAAACGCGAAAATTCTATAACCTTTTATTCACCGAATAACACCATTTTATAAAATACATTTCTTCGTCAGAAACAATCGCTAGACGGCGTCACGATGTTAGTTTTCTATTTTGGAAACAAGTGAAATAAGGTGAATACAAAGCAGTTAACGGAATACAGATAGAGCTGTTCACCAACGGTGACCACGTGTATCAGAAACGTAATGTCTGATGGATATTAATGATTAAATCGATCTCCATTTGCTGACGAAAGTTATATTCTAACTGATGACTTATTCAACGTACTAAAGGGTGAACAAGATACTGTGATGTAAAAATGCACAGTGAAGAATAATATAGGAAAAATATAAGGATTTTCTCACAGTTTATGTGTAATGTAAAATAACTACTTAAATTATAAGATAGGTGGATAGTCTACCAAAGAAGAGGCGGTATAAACGATTTTATAACTATTCAAAATAGGTACAGAAGTTAAAGATATGAAAATTAAGACAAGTGAAGTGTTTTGAAGGCAGTATGTAGATGTAAATATACATATATGTTTCATACATCAATTTGTCATGTCAATCTTTTTAACTTTAAAAATATTTATAATTACTCACCCTTTAAATTATTGGTTTTACAGTATATATATATAAGGTTCATAATTAAATTATCAATTTGCATTAACACATAAGAAAAAGAGAAACTTCAGGTAAACAAGTTAGTTTCAGATGTGGGGTTTGTGTTTTTCATATGGAATGTAAGACTTGAGAGAGGTGACTTGGATGTTATAACATTACACAACTTACGAGACAGTCTTGTAAATCACTACTACAATCTCCACTGTATTACTTATGAAGTAATTATGCACTGAGAAGGGTACAGCAGTGTTTACAGCTGGACGTAGATAGTAAAGGATAGCATGGGTCAGGGATCTGGAGTTCAATTTCCTGGTCCTTATTGGACTTGTGTTAAGTATTCGTAACCTTTTACTGTAGTACCAGTTACGATTTATGTAACTATTATAATTCCGATTATTATTAATTTTGAATTTCTTTTAAAATCATCAATAACTATTTATGTATCAGTTTGCATTTCTATAATTAAACGTACTTGAAGAATAAGTCATTTTGAATTTAGGAGCTCTGTGATAGTCTAAATGTTTCGTTAAAAATATCAAACATTTGTTTTATTTCACGGTTTATGTCGTTTGAAGTTTTAGGTTTACATTCCTAACATACATCAGTGAATCACATATAAGAAAATAGTGAATCAATCTATTTGTCAACACATGATTTAGAATAACTTCAGAAAAATACGTATGCACAAAAGAAGCGATAAAGTTCGTAATTAATCTTACGTGTTTATCACTGTCGTAATTTCAGATTGGATTACGTTATAATACGATTTCCTTAAGCGAGAGACCAAACGCTACGTTTGAAACGACGCAAGGAAGACTTTAGTGAGAAGTTTCTTTAATAATAGTGTCTTCAATTAATTAATTTGTAATCGTTTATATTATAATTAAAAATAATTTTATAAACAATACTATTATTAGAAATATTATTCCAGTTAACACCTTTTAGAATGTTATTATATTCTGAGGTTAAAATTGTGTAGGAACGTCATAAATACCCTGAACTGTTAAAGATTATATCAATAAAACTAGAATGACGGTATTCAAAGCTGGCGAGTTGGCTGCTTAATCGTTTTTGTTTGTTTCGAACAAAGAATCTTCAGAAATTTGTTCTAACCGTTTCTAATTTAGAAGTGGTGGACTAAATGGTAGGTAGTCAGTAAACACTAATGAAAAGTGGCATTGAGCGTCACATTATGAAGCCCTCACACTGAAATGGCAAGTGTTTTCGACGATAGAAACTAAACTCACAACCCGCAGAAGCCCCTAACCACCAGGCCATGTGTTTGTGCAAAATTAATAACATATAATTTAATTTAATATATAATAAAAATGGTTTCATCGTTTCACCATCTGGTTTGGAATTTTGTGAGTTTCAACCAAGAGCAGTCGACTTTCGGTGGTTATAAATAATGCGATTTTTCTTTTAGTCGACTGAAATCATGTGTCTCTCATACGTACTGCCTGTAGTTACATCTGTAACGCTTTGTGTATTCATGCTGTTTTCTACACACATCATAGCTACAACCTGTCATTTGTAAAATCTGTTATTGAAACCTTGCTACGTATGATGGCTGTGTTGCGATACTTTCCATAATGAATTCTACCCCTTTAAAACATTTTTCACAAATCTGCAGTTTTGGCTTCTTCTATGGTACCGTCGCACCAAACATGCTCACCCTTTCAGCCGTGAGGGCGTTATTATGTGACGGTCAATCCCACTATTCGTTGGTAAAGGAGAAGCCCCAGAGTTGACGGTGGGTGGTGATGACTAGCTTCCTTCCCTCTAGTTACACTGCTAAATTAGGAACGGCTAACGCAGATAGCCCTCGAGTAGCTATGCGCAAAATTCAAAACAAACAAACAAACAAATCTTTGGTACCAAAGTGCAATCGCTATTAAATATTATTAATCACGTTTCTAACACTGAGTAATAGATACTTATCAACGTTAGTTTTTGTTTTAAATATTACATTTTCTTATTCCTGTTATAAATTCATAATATGAGTAATCAGTTTCTTCGGGTGAAAACGTTTCAGATATAAAATTGTTTCTGATGGAAGAGGTATGGATTTTTTAGAAGTGAAGTTAATGTAGAGTTCTCAAAATCCCGATTTCTGCTTCTTAATTTGCAGTTTTAACCTAGTTCTTTCTACAAATACAAATTGTTTGTATTTGTATTTTATATTAAAAACGACTCTAGTGTCGCATTGTTTACTCAGTCATCAGTGTATTAACCTAATATCCAGTTTTCTTCTTTTCAGGTCCGGTCGCACCAAACATGCCCGCCCTCTCAGCCATGGGGGCGTTATAATGTGACGGTCAATCCCACTATTCGTTGGTAAAAGAGTAGCCCAAGAGTTGGCGGTGGGTGTTGATGACTAGCTGCTTTCCCTCTAGTCTTACACTGCTAAATTAGGGACGGCTAGCGCAGATAACTCTTGAGTAGCTTTGCGCGAAATTCAAAACAAACAAACTATTATTTTCAGGAAATCAAGAGAAAAACTAATTTGCTAAAGTGAATCGCAAGTAGTGAGACAATAGTTAAAACTGAACACGCCTTCAAAACAGCAGAGCATAACTGATCTAATCATTCCTAGCTCCATGGAAGTACATACATAAAACGTTTTATTTTGTTGTTTTGGTTACTAAGCGCTATGCTACTAGCCACTAAAAATCCATTTGTGTATCTGTATTATGTGTGATAATATTGTTGTTATGCTGGAGAAATACATTGTTTAATTATCTGGAGTGAAACAGTTTAGCATGTCACGCAAGACAAACACGATTGTACAGTGAGAGGCCTATCGCATAACAATGACCTCTTTATTTGAGGTTGGTCAGCTGTTAGAGAAACACTTATTAATTAAACCAAAACTTTTAATATATTCCGCACTTATATTACAGTATGCCTAATGTAACATTGTTTTTATTTACTGAGTTTGTTAAGTTCTTGAGCTGTAGTTAAGGTCAAGCATTTCACACAAATCACGTGAGATTTTAGAACTATATCAGTACGAAGTTTTCGATCCAATGTAAAGAAAACAAACAACAATATATTCACACATTCATAGTTCGACTTAATATTAACTTTCATATTATGGCACCGTGTGTGAGATTACACTTTTATTTTCAAGCATCATTCTACAATTTTCACACTTTCTACACTTCTAACACAACTCGGTGTTACACAAGAGAAGATGTGGATTCGATATCACACACGTTTTGGAAAATTTCGTATACGTACCTTAGCTTATATCACGATATATTTAATAGACGAGTGTCACAGTGCATCATTCATCCAGACCTGTTCTATGTCTTTCTCTTTATGCGAGTATTACACTGTAACTAATCAACACACATGTTAGAGAGTTATGAAGACTAAAGGCTGTAGCGGACAAAACTACGTCAGAGACTTAAAAAGACTAAAGGCTGTTGTGGTCAAAACTACGTCAAAGAGTTATGAAGACTAAAGGGTGTTCTAGTCAAAACTACGTCAGAAAGTTATGAAGACGAAAGGCTATTGTAGTAAAAACTACGTCAGATAGTTCGGAAGATTAAAAGCTGTTGTAATGAAAACTACATCAGAGAGTTATGAAGACTAAAGGTTGTTGTAGTCAGAACTACGTCTGAGAGTTATGAAGACTAAAGGGTGTTGTAGTCCAAACTACGTCAGAGAGTTATGAAGATTAAAGGCTGTTGTAATCAAAACTACGTCATGGAGTTAAGAAAACTAAATACTGATGTAGTCAAAACAACGTCAGAGAGTTGGGAAGACTAATGGTTGTTGGAATCAAAACTACGTCAGAGAGTTAGGAAGATTAAAGGCTATTGTAATCAAAATTACGTCAGAGAGTTATGAAGACTAGAAGCTGTTGAAGTCAAAAGTACGTCAGAGAATTGGGAAGATTAAAGGCTGTTCTAGTCAAAACTACGTCAGAGTGACATGAAGACTAAAGACTAATGTAGTGAAAACTACGTCAGAGAGTTGGGAAGACTAAAGGCTGTTGTAGACAAAACTACGCCAGAGAGTTACGAAGACTAAAGGCTGTTATAGTCAAAACTACGTCAGAGAGCTATGAAGATTAAAGGCTATTGCAATCAAAATTACGTCAGAGAGTTATGAAGACTAAAGGGTGTTGTAATCAAAACTATGTCAGAGAGTTATGAAAACTAAAGACTACTGTAGTCAAAACTACGTCAGAGAGTTGGGAAGACTAATGGCTGTTGTAGTCAAAACTACGTTAGAGAATTATGAAGACTAAAGGCTGTTGTTGTCAAAACATACGTCAGAGAGTTCGGAAGATTAATGGCTGTTGTAATCAAAACTACGTCAGAGAGTTTGGAAGATTAATCGCTGTTGTAGTCAAAACTACGTCAAAGAGTTATGAAGACTAAAGACTGTTGTAGTCAAAACTACGCCAGAAAGTTATAAAGACTGAAGGCTGTTGTAGTCAAAACGACGTCAGAGAGTTATGAAGACTAAAGGGTGTTGTAATCAAAACTACGTCAGAGAGTTATAAAGACTAAAGGCTGTTGTAGTGAAAACTACGTCAGAGAGTTATGAAGACTAAAGGCTGTTATAGTCGAAACTACGTCAGAGAGTTATGAAGACTAAAGGCTGTTATAGTCGAAACTACGTCAGAGAGTTATGAAGACTAAAGGGTGTTGTAATCAAAACTACGTCAGAGAGTTATGAAAACTAAAGGCTGTTGTAGTCAAAACTACGTCAGAGAGTTGGGAAGATTAAAGGCTGTTGTAATGAAAACTACGTCAGAGAGTTATGAAGACTAAAGGGTGTTCTAGTCAAAACTACGTCAAAGAGTTAGGAAGATTAAAGGCTATTGTAGTCAAAACTACGTCAGAGAGTTATGAAGACTAAAGGCTGTTGTAGTCAAAACTACGTCAGAGAGTTGGGAAGACTAAAGACTGTTGTGGTCAAAACTACGTCAAAGAGCTATGAAGATTAAAGGCTATTGTAGTCAAAACTACGTCAGAGAGTTATGAAGACTAAAGGCTGTTGTAGTCAAAACTACGTCAGAGAGTTGGGAAGACTAAAGACTGTTGTGGTCAAAACTACGTCAAAGAGCTATGAAGACTAAAGGGTGTTCTAGTCAAAACTACGTCAGAAAGTTATGAAGACTAAAGGCTGTAGCGGTCAAAACTACGTCAGAGAGTTATGAAGACTAAAGGGTGTTCTAGTCAAAACTACGTCAAAGAGTTATGAAGACTAAAGGGTGTTCTAGTCAAAACTTCGTCAGAAAGTTATGAAGACTAAAGGTTGTTGTAGTCAAAACTATGTCAGAGAGGTATGAAGAGTAAAGACTATTGTAGTCATAACTTCGTCAGAGAGTTGGGAAGATTAAAGACTGTTGTAATCAAAAGTACGTCAGAGAGTTATGAAGACTAAAGGTTGTTATAGTCAAAACTTCGTTAGGGAGTTATGAAGACTAAAGTGTGTTGTAATCAAAACTACGTCAGAGAGTTATGAAGAATAAATGCTGTTGTAGTCAGAACTACGTCTGAGAGTTATGAAGACTAAAGGGTGTTGTAGTCCGAACTACGTCAGAGAGTTATGAAGATTAAAGGCTGCTGTAATCAAAACTACGTTAGAGAGTTATGAAGACTAATGGTTGTTGGAAACAAAACTACGTCAGAGAGTTAGGAAGATTAAAGGCTATTGTAATCAAAATTACGTCAGAGAGTTATGAAGACTAGAAGCTGTTGAAGTCAAAAGTACGTCAGAGAGTTGGGAAGACTAAAGGCTGTTGTAGTCAAAACAACGCCAGAGAGTTACGAAGACTAAAGGCTGTTGTAATCAAAACTACGTCAGAGAGTTTGGAAGATTAATCGCTGTTGTAGTCAAAACTACGTCAAAGAGTTATGAAGACTAAAGACTGTTGTAGTCAAAACTACGCCAGAAAGTTATAAAGACTGAAGGCTGTTGTAGTCAAAACGACGTCAGAGAGTTATGAAGACTAAAGGGTGTTGTAATCAAAACTACGTCAGAGAGTTATAAAGACTAAACGCTGTTCTAGTGAAAACTACGTCAGAGAGTTATGAAGACTAAAGGCTGTTATAGTCGAAACTACGTCAGAGAGTTATGAAGATTAAAGACTATTGTAGTCAAAACTACGTCAGAGAGTTATGAAGACTAAAGGCTGTTGTAGTCAAAACTACGTCAGAGAGTTGGGAAGACTAAAGACTGTTGTGGTCAAAACTACGTCAAAGAGTTATGAAGACTAAAGGGTGTTCTAGTCAAAACTACGTCAGAAAGTTATGAAGACTAAAGGCTGTAGCGGTCAAAACTACGTCAGAGAGTTATGAAGACTAAAGTCTGTTGTAGTCAAAACTACGTCAAAGAGTTATGAAGACTAAAGGGTGTTCTAGTCAAAACTACGTCAGAAAGTTATGAAGACTAAAGGTTGTTGTAGTCAAAACTACGTCAGAGAGGTATGAAGAGTAAAGACTATTGTAGTCATAACTTCGTCAGAGAGTTGGGAAGATTAAAGACTGTTGTAATGAAAAGTACGTCAGAGAGTTATGAAGACTAAAGGTTGTTATAGTCAAAACTTCGTTAGGGAGTTATGAAGACTAAAGTGGGTTGTAATCAAAACTACGTCAGAGAGTTATGAAGAATAAATGCTGTTGTAGTCAGAACTACGTCAGAGAGTTATGAATGAGGAAGATTCATTCTTTCAGTACTATGTCAGAGAGTTATGAATGAGGAAGACTCATTCTTCCAATACTATGTCAGAGAGTTATGAATGAGAAAGACTCATTCTATCAGACTGAATTGCCATACAGAAGATTAACATGTAGAAAGTTCTATGATTTTTTATCTCAGTATTATCAGAACGCGGCTGTAAAAGAAGTGTGACCTACTTATGTATTAAGACAATACTGAATAAAATATTGTAAACGAAGCCGGACAAGAAACTTCCAACGTTAAAAATTTGAATCAAACGTGTGTGTTTCCAAAGACACAGAACAGATTGTAGTGTTGTTGTAAGTTTGGGTGTTAGAATATTCTCATCTACTCCAACATGTCCTATATGAATATTAACAGTTTCATTGTTAAACTCATCTCGCTCGATTCTGGTTTTAATTTCTTGATGAATAATCTTTATTTTACACATAAACTTTTCTTGTCTGGACTTCCAGAGAGAATTTTAAACAATTTTAGGTATGACAACGTCATTTGCTCTGAGCACGTAATCACGTATACTTAATTTATTATTCGTCACTAAATATGTACGTTCCCTAATGCGTGTTTCCAGCTACCAAGTGGTCGAACTAATACACCTAGAATTACAGAGAAAGCATTTATATTATATTACACTGCTTAAGAGGTTCTGTTTTTATGCTTGAAAACAATTTGTCATGTATTCTCAAATTTAAAAACTACTTTTGAATCAATTTGTGGATAGTTCTATGAAATGCCATACGCTTTTTACATGTAATGTGATCCGTTATATACATGTATGGTTATCCGTATACGATAATGTTATATATATTGTTTTCGAATATTAAATTTTGTTTAATCCATTAACTTTCTCTAAACTATTTGGAACGATATTGTCTATTATGTTATTTGTGAACGGGCCTGACTTGGCCAAGTGGGTAGAGGCATTCGACTTGTAATCCGAGGGTCGCGGGTTCGAATCCCGTTAGCACCAAACATGCTCGCTCTTTCAGCCGTGGGGGCGTTGTATTGTGATGGTCAATCCCACTATTCGTTGGTAAAAGAGGAGTCGAAGAGTTGGCGGTGGGTGGTGATGACTAGCTGCCTTCCCTGTAGTCTTACACTGCTAAATTAGAGACGGTTACCTCGAGTAGCTTTGCACGAAATTCAGAACAACACAACTTATTTGTGAAAATATTTTTATTTTACAACATTTCAATCTCATTTGATATAATATTTAAGTAAAATCTACTTTAGACAATTCTGGAATCTATCACTTAATATTAAAATACTAGAAAGGATCAGTGGATAACCCATGATGATGGTAAAAGAAAGAAGGCAATACCGCTTGTTGGGTCGATGACACAAATTTTGGAAATAGCTAGAACTGAGGTAGGGCCCCAAATAACTGGGGAGTCACAAAGTGCATAAGGTATTTGAAAGATTGTTCCATACCTTTCAAAGTTGAAATAATGTCTATTTACTCTGAAATAGAGGTAGGGTTATCACACATGCTAACCCTGATTTGTCGGACCACGAACAAAATAATAATGGCGTACACCGCTACGAATAGAAACTGTGCAATCGCACAAACGCATTAACGAGCTTGTGCGCTAAAGTGTCAGACTCAAAGAAAGGAAATAACACTCAACCGAATATAACACCTTCACGCAGAAGAGTCTCAGATGTTAAAGACATAAAGTAATCAAAATATAAGGTTATTAGTTTAATCTTTATAGTTAGTAAATAATACAAAACACTTCGAAAGTAAAAGGAACAGCTTCATTGTACGTTGATAAAAGATGGTAGCGACCTCTGTTAATCAAGTCGTGGTTCCGGAAAATAAAATATAAATAAATCATTTTAATGTAAATAAATTTGACTTTTAATGACTAATCGTGAGTATTTACGCCATTTTGAATTACATATAGTAAATGTGAAGACTGGTTTGGTTTTTGTTTTGGAATTTCGCACAAAGCTACTAGAGGGCTATCTGTGCTAGCCGTCCCTAATTTAGCAGTGTAGGACTAAAGGGAAGGCAGCTAGTCATCACCACCCACCGCCAACTCTTGGGCTACTCTTTTACCAACGAATAGTGGGATTGACCGTCACATTTTAACGCCCCCACGGCTGTGAGGGCGAGCATGTTTGGCACGACTCGGGCGCGAACCCGCGACCCTCAGATTACGAAGCGCAACCCTTAACGCGCTAGGCCATGCCAGGCCCAATGTGAAGACACTGACTTCAGAACTGACAAAGTCTTTTCGTGATGTACAAGTCCGTATTGTAATAATAATAGACCCATTTCATATGAAAACTATTGTTTTTATTACCTCACAATGTTGATGGTTTTCTTATTGTTATTCAATAATTTTTTATTGTTGGAATATTTATTGTAATTTATTGTAAAAAAACAAACCAACTCGTATGGCAAGGATTACTAAAGGTGACAAATGACATTAATGTAACTTTGATAGAACAAATAGTTCTCAAGACATTGCTTTGTGATAATGGTAAAAGAACGAACTGACAAATGATGGCTATCAACTTTATCCCATTGCAAATCCATAAATTCAGTTATGAATATTGGTATTCATGTTTCCTAGTGACAAGTCGTAATAATTACTGAATGAACGTTCACTGGAC
Source organism: Tachypleus tridentatus (assembly GCF_004210375.1). Lineage (NCBI taxonomy): Eukaryota > Metazoa > Arthropoda > Merostomata > Xiphosura > Limulidae > Tachypleus > Tachypleus tridentatus. The sequence goes on along the minus strand of NC_134825.1, from coordinate 12,648,189 downwards.
TTTTTATAAGATCCTCATTTTTGTGTAAGAAATTAACGGTTTAACATAAAAATATAACTGAAAATAAGTTTAAAAGTGTTAAATGAAAAGAATTAATGAAAGAAGAAACAGAAGCAGTAAAAGCTAAACTTAATTTTGCACGAGTAAAAGATGAAAAACGTACAAACAACAATGACTTATTATAAAACGGATTTACTAAAAATGAAGGAAAGCCTCCAAAACGACTTCATGTTTATATGGTTCATGACATCGTGATCATAAAAATTTCTGGCTCGCAGTGGCAAAGCGGTACGTCTTCGGACTTACAAAGCTAGAATCCGAGTTTCGATACCCGTGTTAGATAGAGCACAGATAACTCATTGTGTAGCTTTGTGCTTAATTATAAATAAATAAACAACCAAAATCGAAACTTCTGATCATTACAGTGCAGTGTGTCAAAGATATACACGGAGTCTGTTTTTAAGGCTATATTCTGTTCTTAATAATAAATCTGACTTTTAATACGTTTGTTTTGTTTTAGTTTTTTGAATTTCGCGCAAAGCTACTCGGGGGCTATCTACGCTAGCCGTCCCTAATTTAGCAGTGTACGACTAGAGGGAAGGCAGCTAGTCATCACCACCCACCACCAACTCTTGGACTACTCTTTTACTAACGAATAGTGGGATTGACCGTAGCATTATAACGCCCCCACGGCTGAAAAGACGAGCATGTTTGGTGCGACGGGGATGCGAACCCGCGACCCTCACATTACGAGTCGCACACCTTAAGACACCTGTCCATACCGGGCCGTAAAACTTATAAATTATTTCATTTCCAAAATATTTCAATGTTCTCTATTTGCTAAAAAAAATGTTTTATTAAAAGAGAAGAAAACAGAGGTTTCATAAAAACTAATATTTTCCTTGTAATTGAACTTGAGCGATGTTTAACAAAAAAACACGAAAAATAACAGCTAAAGATTTTCTGTTAGAATATTACTTCACCAGGGTAATATCAATATTTTCTGTCAGAATATTACCTCACGAGGGTAATATCAATATTTTCTGTCATAATATTACTTCACCAGGGTAATATCAATATTTTCTGTCAAAATATTACTTCACCAAGGTAATATCAATATTTTCTGTCAGAATATTACTTCGCCAGGGTAATATCAATATTTTCTGTCATAATATTACCTCACCAGGATAATATCAATATCTTCTGTCAGAATATTACCTCACCAGGGTAATATCAATATTTTCTGTCATAATATTACTTCACCAGGGTAATATCAATATTTTCTGTCAGTATATTATTTTACCTGGGTAATATGAACTTTTTCTATGATTAATTAAATCATGCTATATGAAACTGTTTTATCACAGTTAGTCACAAATACTTGGGAGATACAGTACGAATTTTTGTTCAGAAATGTTCTGTATTTTTTCTGGAAGGAAACTCTGGCTTAATTGTTTAATAAAAAACTAGAAAATTCAAAATAAGTTTAGAAATTCCGAATCATCAACATAACTGATGATGTTCAACACGTCTCTCAAAATGTGGTTTTTAAATAATTTTTTTAGAATACAATTAAAAAAAGCGTCCGCTGTCAGCAGAAAGTGAAACTAATTAAGATGCTCTCATCAACCAATACCAATGTAAAAAATCGCTTTAGACTAAGATAGAAGAAAGATTTATGCACATAAACAAAGTGAAAATTAAGATGTTGAGAATCCTGGGATATTAACTCATTTTTTTAACTTTTGAAGAAAACTAAATAAAATAGAAATGATTTCACATTTAATCGTTGTATAGATAATAAAATATTTTATAGAAGGTAACGATTTCGCAAGTACACGTCTCTATACATTTTTACTTAAATACCGGATCATAATACTTAAGCTTGATGAATAGAACATTCTAGCCTAACCTCACCTAGCCTTATCGAATCTAACCTAACGTAACCTAGCCTAGCCTAACATAGCTTAATTTAAGCAAACATAATTTTCACTAATATATAACCAGACGTATTCCTTTATAACAGTTTAAAAATTAATTATTTAAAGAAGTGGGAATATAACAACACATCACCTTAGAACTCTTGAAATACCAAGAATGAAATGTTCTTTGTACTTAATAAGATGTTATAGTACCTCACATTCGTGTAGGCTCAGATACTTAATAAGATGTTATAGTACCTCACATTCGTATAGGCTCAGATACTTAATAAGATGTTATAGTATCTCACATTCGTGTAGGCTCAGACACTTAATAAGATGTTATAGTACCTCACATTCGTGTAGGCTCAGATACTTAATAAGATGTTATAGTACCTCACGTTCGTGTAGGCTCAGATACTTAATAAGATGTTATAGTACCTCACATTCGTGTAGGCTCAGATATGTGTATTTAATAAAGTGAATATAAATTTTTATCTTTATTAATTGTAATTATAATTAATTCGTACACTCACGTTATACAGCTGATTTAGTTTTTCACTGTTTATAGTGGCTTGTTCTCCGTCTTCCGTGTCCTTCCTTCAGATTTGATCACACCAAGCAGATGTCTCTCTGTGTGTGTGTAATATTTTGTTTAGATCTAGCCAGACATAATAAATTTTATATATGTGTCTGTGTTTTTCGTCAAATTCTTATTACAATGATTGTGCGTGTATTTCTTTCGTCAAAATTCTGTCACGCTCTTTAAGTTTTCCGTTGTTGAGTTCTTATACCAAGTTTTTGCAGCAAAGAAAGCTCGTATACATGTGTTATTTCGTCAAGTTTTTCGCAAGATTTATATATGTTATTTCACCAAGCTTTTAGCATGTTTCTTATTCGTGTGTTATTTCATCATGTTTTTTGTTTTCACATTGTGTGTTTCCAGTATGTGAACTCTCACATTATGCTTTTCGAGGTTTTGGTTAACATACATGTTTTATTTTTGTAGCATTTCCTGATATTATTTCATAGATGAATACAGTTATACAAACTTGAAAGGGGGCTTAATTCATACAATATAGAACACGAATATACTCCAACAATAATATCACGTATAAAATGTTCTTAAAATCAAGGAAAATTCTGATTATTCGTGAATGGCATTAAAATGTAATAGATAAGAAAAAGACATACATTTAAATATGCATAATTATATATGGGCGTATTACTCAGAAACCATTACTATAGGTACTGCTGAGAGAGATAATGTAGACAGTATAATATGATTTCACAAAATGGTTAAAGGGAATTATTACCATAATTTGTTGCAAAAGGCTATTTTGGAAAATAATCCACAGTAAGACGTCTGATTATGTAGTCCTCAATGATAGGAGCAGTAGAAAATATTGTTTTGCATACAAACCAAGAGACTTACAAGTACTCCTGCTTCAGTGTGTACTAATGTACTGTGTAGAATCTTACAAGTACTCCTGCTTCAGTGCGTACTAATGTACTGTGTAGAATCTTACAAGTACTCCTGCTTCAGTGTGTACTAATGTACTGTGTAGAATCTTACAAGTACTCCTGCTTCAGTGTGTACTAATGTACTGTGTAGAATCTTACAAGAACTCCTGCTTCAGTGTGTACTAATGTACTGTGTAGAATCTTACAAGTACTCCTGCTTCAGTGTGTACTAATGTACTGTGGTGTAGAATCTTACAAGTACTCCTGCTTCAGTGTGTACTAATGTACTGTGTAGAATCTTACAAGAACTCCTGCTTCAGTGTGTACTAATGTACTGTGTAGAATCTTACAAGTACTCCTGCTTCAGTGTGTACTAATGTACTGTGTAGAATCTTACAAGTACTCCTGCTTTAGTGTGTACTAATGTACTGTGTAGAATCTTACAAGTACTCCTGCTTCAGTGTGTACTAATGTACTGTGTAGAATCCTACAAGTACTTCTGCTTCAGTGTGTACTAATGTACTGTGTAGAATCTTACAAGTACTCCTGCTTCAGTGCGTACTAATGTACCGTGTAGAATCTTACAAATACTCCTGCTTCAGTGTGTATTAATATACTGTGTAGAATCTTACAAATACTCCTGCTTCAATGTGTATTAATGTACTGTGTAGAATCTTACAAGTACTCCTGCTTTAGTGTGTACTAATGTACTGTGTAGAATCTTACAAGAACTCCTGCTTCAGTGTGTACTAATGTACTGTGTAGAATCTTACAAGTACTCCTGCTTCAGTGCGTACTAATGTACTGTGTAGAATCTTACAAGTACTCCTGCTTCAGTGTGTACTAATGTACTGTGTAGAATCTTACAAGTACTCCTGCTTCAGTGTGTACTAATGTACTGTGTAGAATCTTACAAGAACTCCTGCTTCAGTGTGTACTAATGTACTGTGTAGAATCTTACAAGTACTCCTGCTTCAGTGTGTACTAATGTACTGTGGTGTAGAATCTTACAAGTACTCCTGCTTCAGTGTGTACTAATGTACTGTGTAGAATCTTACAAGAACTCCTGCTTCAGTGTGTACTAATGTACTGTGTAGAATCTTACAAGTACTCCTGCTTCAGTGTGTACTAATGTACTGTGTAGAATCTTACAAGTACTCCTGCTTTAGTGTGTACTAATGTACTGTGTAGAATCTTACAAGTACTCCTGCTTCAGTGTGTACTAATGTACTGTGTAGAATCCTACAAGTACTTCTGCTTCAGTGTGTACTAATGTACTGTGTAGAATCTTACAAGTACTCCTGCTTCAGTGCGTACTAATGTACCGTGTAGAATCTTACAAATACTCCTGCTTCAGTGTGTATTAATATACTGTGTAGAATCTTACAAATACTCCTGCTTCAGTGTGTATTAATGTACTGTGTAGAATCTTACAAGTACTCCTGCTTTAGTGTGTACTAATGTACTGTGTAGAATCTTACAAGAACTCCTGCTTCAGTGTGTACTAATGTACTGTGTAGAGTCTTACAAGTACTCCTGCTTCAGTGTGTACTAATGTACTGTGTAGAATCTTACAAGTACTCCTGCTTCAGTGTGTACTAATGTACTGTGTAGAGTCTTACAAGTACTCCTGCTTCAGTGTGTACTAATGTACTGTGTAGAATCTTACAAGTACTCCTGCTTCAGTGTGTACTAATGTACTGTGTAGAATCTTACAAGTACTCCTGCTTCAGTGTGTACTAATGTACTGTGTAGAATCTTACAAGTACTCCTGCTTCAGTGTGTACTAATGTACTGTGTAGAATCTTACAAGTACTCCTGCTTCAGTGTGTACTAATGTACTGTGTAGAATCTTACAAGTACTCCTGCTTCAGTGTGTACTAATGTACTGTGTAGAATCTTACAAGAACTCCTGCTTCAGTGTGTACTAATGTACTGTGTAGAATCTTACAAGTACTCCTGCTTCAGTGTGTACTAATGTACTGTGGTGTAGAATCTTACAAGTACTCCTGCTTCAGTGTGTACTAATGTACTGTGTAGAATCTTACAAGAACTCCTGCTTCAGTGTGTACTAATGTACTGTGTAGAATCTTACAAGTATTGTCTTTAGTGTGTACCAATGTACTGTGTAGAATCTTACAAGTACTCCTGCTTCAGTGTGTACTAATGTACTGTGTAGAATCTTACAAGTACTCCTGCTTTAGTATGTACTAATGTACTGTGTAGAATCTTACAAGTACTCCTGCTTCAGTGTGTACTAATGTACTGTGTAGAATCCTACAAGTACTTCTGCTTCAGTGTGTACTAATGTACTGTGTAGAATCTTACAAGTACTCCTGCTTCAGTGCGTACTAATGTACTGTGTAGAATCTTACAAGTACTCCTGCTTCAGTGTGTACTAATGTACTGTGTAGAATCTTACAAATACTCCTGCTTCAGTGTGTATTAATGTACTGTGTAGAATCTCACAAGTACTCCTGCTTCAGTGTGTACTAATGTACTGTGTAGAATCTTACAAGTACTCCTGCTTTAGTGTGTACTAATGTACTGTGTAGAATCTTACAAGAACTCCTGCTTCAGTGTGTACTAATGTACTGTGTAGAATCCTACAAGTACTTCTGCTTCAGTGTGTACTAATGTACTGTGTAGAATCTTACAAGTACTCCTGCTTCAGTGCGTACTAATGTACTGTGTAGAATCTTACAAGTACTCCTGCTTCAGTGTGTACTAATGTACTGTGTAGAATCCTACAAGTACTTCTGCTTCAGTGTGTACTAATGTACTGTGTAGAATCTTACAAGTACTCCTGCTTCAGTGCGTACTAATGTACTGTGTAGAATCTTACAAGTACTCCTGCTTCAGTGTGTACTAATGTACTGTGTAGAATCTTACAAATACTCCTGCTTCAGTGTGTATTAATGTACTGTGTAGAATCTCACAAGTACTCCTGCTTCAGTGTGTACTAATGTACTGTGTAGAATCTTACAAGTACTCCTGCTTTAGTGTGTACTAATGTACTGTGTAGAATCTTACAAGAACTCCTGCTTCAGTGTGTACTAATGTACAGTGTAGAGTCTTACAAGTACTCCTGCTTCAGTGTGTACTAATGTACTGTGTAGAATCTTACAAGAACTCCTGCTTCAGTGTGTACTAATGTACTGTGTAGTGTCTTACAAGTACTCCTGCTTCAGTGTGTACTAATGTACTGTGTAGAATCTTACAAGTACTCCTGATTCAGTGTGTACTAATGTACTGTGTAGAGTCTTACAAGTACTCCTGCTTCAGTGTGTACTAATGTACTGTGTAGAATCTTACAAGTACTCCTGCTTCAGTGTGTACTAATGTACTGTGTAGAATCTTACAAGTACTCCTGCTTCAGTGTGTACTAATGTACTGTGTAGAATCTTACAAGTACTCCTGCTTCAGTGTGTACTAATGTACTGTGTAGAATCTTACAAGTACTCCTGCTTCAGTGTGTACTAATGTACTGTGTAGAATCTTACAAGTACTCCTGCTTCAGTGTGTACTAATGTACTGTGTAGAATCTTACAAGAACTCCTGCTTCAGTGTGTACTAATGTACTGTGTAGAATCTTACAAGTACTCCTGCTTCAGTGTGTACTAATGTACTGTGGTGTAGAATCTTACAAGTACTCCTGCTTCAGTGTGTACTAATGTACTGTGTAGAATCTTACAAGAACTCCTGCTTCAGTGTGTACTAATGTACTGTGTAGAATCTTACAAGTATTGTCTTTAGTGTGTACCAATGTACTGTGTAGAATCTTACAAGTACTCCTGCTTCAGTGTGTACTAATGTACTGTGTAGAATCTTACAAGTACTCCTGCTTTAGTGTGTACTAATGTACTGTGTAGAATCTTACAAGTACTCCTGCTTCAGTGTGTACTAATGTACTGTGTAGAATCCTACAAGTACTTCTGCTTCAGTGTGTACTAATGTACTGTGTAGAATCTTACAAGTACTCCTGCTTCAGTGCGTACTAATGTACCGTGTAGAATCTTACAAATACTCCTGCTTCAGTGTGTATTAATGTACTGTGTAGAATCTCACAAGTACTCCTGCTTCAGTGTGTACTAATGTACTGTGTAGAATCTTACAAGTACTCCTGCTTTAGTGTGTACTAATGTACTGTGTAGAATCTTACAAGAACTCCTGCTTCAGTGTGTACTAATGTACTGTGTAGAGTCTTACAAGTACTCCTGCTTCAGTGTGTACTAATGTACTGTGTATAATCTTACAAGTACTCCTGCTTCAGTGTGTACTAATGTACTGTGTAGAGTCTTACAAGTACTCCTGCTTCAGTGTGTACTAATGTACTGTGTAGAATCTTACAAGTACTCCTGCTTCAGTGTGTACTAATGTACTGTGTAGAATCTTACAAGTACTCCTGCTTGAGTGTGTACTAATGTACTGTGTAGAATCTTACAAGTACTCCTGCTTCAGTGTGTACTAATGTACTGTGTAGAATCTTACAAGTACTCCTGCTTCAGTGTGTACTAATGTACTGTGTAGAATCTTACAAGTACTCCTGCTTCAGTGTGTACTAATGTACTGTGTAGAGTCTTACAAGTACTCCTGCTTCAGTGTGTACTAATGTACTGTGTAGAATCTTACAAGTACTCCTGCTTCAGTGTGTACTAATGTACTGTGTAGAATTTTACAAGTACTCCTGCTTCAGTGTGTAATAATGTACTGTGTAGAATCTTACAAGTACTCCTGCTTCAGTGTGTACTAATGTACTGTGTAGAATCTTACAAGTACTCCCTGCTTCAGTGTGTACTAATGTACTGTGTAGAATCTTACAAGAACTCCTGCTTCAGTGTGTACTAATGTACTGTGTAGAGTCTTACAAGTACTCCTGCTTCAGTGTGTACTAATGTACTGTGTAGAATCTTACAAGAACTCCTGCTTCAGTGTGTACTAATGTACTGTGTAGTGTCTTACAAGTACTCCTGCTTCAGTGTGTACTAATGTACTGTGTAGAATCTTACAAGTACTCCTGCTTCAGTGTGTACTAATGTACTGTGTAGAGTCTTACAAGTACTCCTGCTTCAGTGTGTACTAATGTACTGTGTAGAATCTTACAAGTACTCCTGCTTCAGTGTGTACTAATGTACTGTGTAGAATCTTACAAGTACTCCTGCTTCAGTGTGTACTAATGTACTGTGTAGAATCTTACAAGTACTCCTGCTTCAGTGTGTACTAATGTACTGTGTAGAATCTTACAAGTACTCCTGCTTCAGTGTGTACTAATGTACTGTGTAGAATCTTACAAGTACTCCTGCTTCAGTGTGTACTAATGTACTGTGTAGAATCTTACAAGAACTCCTGCTTCAGTGTGTACTAATGTACTGTGTAGAATCTTACAAGTACTCCTGCTTCAGTGTGTACTAATGTACTGTGGTGTAGAATCTTACAAGTACTCCTGCTTCAGTGTGTACTAATGTACTGTGTAGAATCTTACAAGAACTCCTGCTTCAGTGTGTACTAATGTACTGTGTAGAATCTTACAAGTATTGTCTTTAGTGTGTACCAATGTACTGTGTAGAATCTTACAAGTACTCCTGCTTCAGTGTGTACTAATGTACTGTGTAGAATCTTACAAGTACTCCTGCTTTAGTGTGTACTAATGTACTGTGTAGAATCTTACAAGTACTCCTGCTTCAGTGTGTACTAATGTACTGTGTAGAATCCTACAAGTACTTCTGCTTCAGTGTGTACTCAATGTACTGTGTAGAATCTTACAAGTACTCCTGCTTCCAGTGCGTACTAATGTACCGTGTAGAATCTTACAAACACTCCTGCTTCAGTGTGTATTAATGTACTGTGTAGAATCTCACAAGTACTCCTGCTTCAGTGTGTACTAATGTACTGTGTAGAATCTTACAAGTACTCCTGCTTTAGTGTGTACTAATGTACTGTGTAGAATCTTACAAGAACTCCTGCTTCAGTGTGTACTAATGTACTGTGTAGAGTCTTACAAGTACTCCTGCTTCAGTGTGTACTAATGTACTGTGTATAATCTTACAAGTACTCCTGCTTCAGTGTGTACTAATGTACTGTGTAGAGTCTTACAAGTACTCCTGCTTCAGTGTGTACTAATGTACTGTGTAGAATCTTACAAGTACTCCTGCTTCAGTGTGTACTAATGTACTGTGTAGAATCTTACAAGTACTCCTGCTTGAGTGTGTACTAATGTACTGTGTAGAATCTTACAAGTACTCCTGCTTCAGTGTGTACTAATGTACTGTGTAGAATCTTACAAGTACTCCTGCTTCAGTGTGTACTAATGTACTGTGTAGAATCTTACAAGTACTCCTGCTTCAGTGTGTACAAATGTACTGTGTAGAATCTTACAAGTACTCCTGCTTCAGACAGTACTAATGTACTGTGAAGAATCTTACAAGTACTCCTGCTTCAGTGGGTACTAATGTACTGTGTAGAATCTCACAAGTACTCCTGCTTCAGTGTGTACTAATGTACTGTGTAGAATCTTACAAGTACTCCTGCTTCAGTGTGTACTAATGTACTGTGTACAGTCTTACAAGTACTCCTGCTTCAGTGTGTACTAATGTACTGTGTAGAATCTTACAAGTACTCCTGCTTCAGTGTGTACTAATGTACTGTGTAGAGTCTTACAAGTACTCCTGCTTCAGTGTGTATTAAAGTATTGTGTAGAATATTACAAGTACTCCTGCTTCAGTATGTACTAATGTACAGTGTAGAGTCGTACAAGTACTCCTGCTTCAGTGTGTACTAATGTACTGTGTAAAATCTTACAAGTACTCCTGCTTCAGTGCGTACTAATGTACTGTGTAGAATCTTACAAGTACTCCTGCTTCAGTGTGTATTAATGTACTGTGTAGAATCTTACTAGTACTCCTGCTTTATTGTGTACTAATGTACTGTGTAGAATCTTACAAGTACTCCTGCTTCAGTGTGTACTAATGTACTGTGTAGAATCTTACAAGTACTCCTGCTTCAGTGTGTACTAATGTACTGTGTAGAATCTTACAAGTACTCCTGCTTCAGTGTGTACTAATGTACTATGTAGAATCTTACAAGTACTCCTGCTTCAGTGTGTACTAATGTACTGTGTAGAATCTTACAAGTACTCCTGCTTCAGACAGTACTAATGTACTGTGTAGAATCTTACAAGTACTCCTGCTTCAGACAGTACTAATGTACTGTGTAGAATCTTACAAGTACTCCTGCTTCAGTGCGTACTAATGTACTGTGTAGAATCTTACAAGTACTCCTGCTTCAGTGTGTACTAATGTACTGTGTAGAATCTTACAAGTACTCCTGCTTTAGTGTGTACTAATGTACTGTGTAGAGTCTTACAAGTACTCCTGCTTCAGTGTGTACTAATGTACTTGTAGAGTCTTACAAGAACTCCTGCTTCAGTGTGTACTAATGTACTGTGTAGAATTTTACAAGTACTCCTGCTTCAGTGTGTAATAATGTACTGTGTAGAATCTTACAAGTACTCCTGCTTCAGTGTGTACTAATGTACTGTGTAGAATCTTACAAGTACTCCTGCTTCAGTGTGTACTAATGTACTGTGTAGAATCTTACAAGTACTCCTGCTTCAGTGTGTACTAATGTACTGTGTACAGTCTTACAAGTACTCCTGCTTCAGTGTGTACTAATGTACTGTGTAGAATCTTACAAGTACTCCTGTTTCAGTGTGTACTAATGTACTGTGTAGAATCTTACAAGTACTCCTGCTTCAGTGTGTACTAATGTACTGTGTAGAATCTTACAAGTACTCCTGTTTCAGTGTGTACTAATGTACTGTGTAGAATCTTACAAGTACTCCTGCTTCAGACAGTACTAATGTACTGTGTAGAATCTTACAAGTACTCCTGCTTCAGTGTGTACTAATGTACTGTGTAGAATCTTACAAGTACTCCTGCTTTAGTGTGTACTAATGTACTGTGTAGAATCTTATAAGTACTCCTGCTTCAGTGTGTACTAAAGTACTGTGTAGAATCTTACAAGTACTCCTGCTTCAGTATGTACTAATGTACTGTGTAGAATCTTACAAGTACTCCTGCTTCAGTGTGTACTAATGTACTGTGTAGAATCTTACAAGTACTCCTGCTTCAGTGTGTACTAATGTACTGTGTAGAATCTTACAAGTACTCCTGTTTCAGTGTGTACTAATGTACTGTGTACAGTCTTACAAGTACTCCTGCTTCAGTGTGTACTAATGTACTGTGTAGAATCTTACAAGTACTCCTGCTTCAGTGTGTACTAATGTACTGTGTAGAATCTTACAAGTACTCCTGCTTCAGTGTGTACTAATGTACTGTGTAGAATCTTACAAGTACTCCTGCTTCAGTGTGTACTAATGTACTGTGTAGAATCTTACAAGTATTCCTGCTTCAGTGTGTACTAAAGTACTGTGTAGAATCTTACAAGTACTCATGCTTCAGTGTGTACTAAAGTACTGTGTAGAATCTTACAAGTACTCCTGCTTCAGTGTGTACTAATGTACTGTGTAGAATCTTACAAGTACTCCTGCTTCAGTGTGTACTAAAGTACTGTGTAGAGTCTTACAAGTACTCCTGCTTCAGTGTGTACTAATGTACTGTGTAGAATCTTACAAGTACTCCTGCTTTAGTGTGTACTAATGTACTGTGTAGAGTCTTACAAGTACTCCTGCTTCAGTGTGTACTAATGTACTGTGTAGAGTCTTACAAGAACTCCTGCTTCAGTGTGTACTAATGTACTGTGTAGAATCTTACAAGTACTCCTGCTTCAGTGTGTACTAATGTACTGTGTAGAATCTTACAAGAACTCCTGCTTCAGTGTGTACTAATGTACTGTGTAGAATCTTACAAGTACTCCTGCTTTAGTGTGTACTAATGTACTGTGTAGAATCTTACAAGTACTCCTGCTTCAGTGTGTACTAAAGTACTGTGTAGAATCTTACAAGTACTCCTGCTTCAGTATGTACTAATGTACTGTGTAGAATCTTACAAGTACTCCTGCTTCAGTGTGTACTAATGTACTGTGTAGAATCTTACAAGTACTCCTGCTTCAGTGTGTACTAATGTACTGTGTAGAATCCACAAGTACTCCTGTTTCAGTGTGTACTAATGTACTGTGTACAGTCTTACAAGTACTCCTGCTTCAGTGTGTACTAATGTACTGTGTAGAATCTTACAAGTACTCCTGCTTCAGTGTGTACTAATGTACTGTGTAGAATCTTACAAGTACTCCTGCTTCAGTGTGTACTAATGTACTGTGTAGAATCTTACAAGTACTCCTGCTTCAGTGTGTACTAATGTACTGTGTAGAATCTTACAAGTATTCCTGCTTCAGTGTGTACTAAAGTACTGTGTAGAATCTTACAAGTACTCCTGCTTCAGTGTGTACTAAAGTACTGTGTAGAATCTTACAAGTACTCCTGCTTCAGTGTGTACTAATGTACTGTGTAGAATCTTACAAGTACTCCTGCTTCAGTGTGTACTAAAGTACTGTGTAGAGTCTTACAAGTACTCCTGCTTCAGTGTGTACTAATGTACTGTGTAGAATTTTACAAGTACTCCTGCTTCAGTGTGTATTAATGTACTGTGTAGAGTCTTACAAGTACTCCTGCTTCAGTGTGTACTAATGTACTGTGTAGAATCTTACAAGTACTCCTGCTTCAGTGTGTACTAAAGTACTGTGTAGAGTCTTACAAGTACTCCTGCTTCAGTGTGTACTAATGTACTGTGTCGAATTTTACAAGTACTCCTGCTTCAGTGTGTATTAATGTGCTGTGTAGAGTCTTACAAGTACTCCTGCTTCAGTGTGTACTAATGTACTGTGTAGAATCTTACAAGTATTGTGCTTAGTGTGTTCTGGTGTACAGTGCAGAATCTTACAAGTATTGTCTTTAGTGTATACCAATGTACTGTGTAGAATCTTACAAGTATTGTTTCTAGTGTGTTTTGATGTACTGTGTAGAATGTTACAAGTATTGTTTTCAGTGTGTTCCGGTGTACTGTGTAGAATCTTACAAGTGTTGTTTTTAATGTGTTCTGATGTACTGTGTAGAATCTTACAAGTATTGTTTTTAGTGTGTTCTGGTGTACTGTGTAGAATTTTACAAGTATTGTGTTTAGTGTGTACCAATGTACCCTAATAGAATCTTACAAGTATTGCTTTTAGTGTGTACTAATGTACAGTGTAGAATCTTACAAGCATTGTCTTTAGTGTGTACCAATGTACCCTAATAGAATCTTACAAGTATTGCTTTTAGTGTGTACCAATATACTGTGTAGAATTTTACAAGTATTGTCTTTAGTGTGTACCAATGTACTGTGTAGAATCTTACAAGTATTGCTTTTAGTGTGTACCAATGTACTATGGAGAATCTTACAAATAATGCTTTTAGTGTGTACCAATGTACTGTGTAGAATCTTACAAGTATTGCTTTTAGTGTGTACCAATATACTGTGTAGAATATGACAAGTATTGTCTTTAGTGTGTACCAATGTACCCTTGTAGAATCTTACAAGTATTGCTTTTAGTGTGTATCAATATACTGTGTAGAATTTGACAAGTATTGTCTTTAGTGTGTACCAATGTACCCTTGTATAATCTTACAAGTATTGCTTTTAGTGTGTACCAGTGTACTGTGTAGAATTTTACAAGTAGTGCTTTTAGTGTGTACCAATGTACTGTGTAGAATCTTACAAGTATTGCTTTTAGTGTGTACCAATGTACTATGGAGAATCTTACAAGTAATGCTTTTAGTGTGTACCAATGTACTGTGTAGAATCTTACAAGTATTGCTTTTAGTGTGTACCAATGTACTATGGAGAATCTTACAAGTATTGCTTTTAGTGTGTACCAATGTACTGTGTAGAATTTTACAAGTATTGCTTTTAGTGTGTACCAATATACTGTGTAGAATCTTACAAGTAATGCTTTTAGTGTGTACCAATGTACTGTGTAGAATCTTACAAGTATTGCTTTTAGTGTGTACCAATGTACTATGGAGAATCTTACAAGTATTGTCTTTAGTGTGTACCAATGTACTGTGTAGAATCTTAGAAGTATTGCTTTTAGTGTGTACCAATGTACTATGGAGAATCTTACAAGTATTGTCTTTAGTGTGTACCAATGTACTGTGTAGAATCTTACAAGTATTGTCTTTAATGTGCACCACTGTATTATCTGAAGTTTTGAGATAGTGTAGTGCATATTGGAGTGTAACCAGAAACAGTCAGCACTCAATAGAAATTATTTCTTCAACGTTTAGTTTCATGACTTTATCAAGAGATAAACACCCTAATGAACACAGCAATTTATTAAACAAAGGTGTTTATGTCTTACACTTACTCTTGAGAGCACTGGTGATGGGTGTTTGCCATAGGTTTTCTACCTACGCTCTTTGGGTGAATGATTTTTTTTTTCATCTGCAGTATTTGAAATGAAAATGAAATGTCTTGCAGTGATGCAATGCTTTGGAGGTTTCATGTAAACGTAAACACCTTTATTTACTTCGAAAATAGTTATGAAACTCATGTTAATACTCATAGCAAGAGAAGAACTTCGATCTTTGTTGGTTCAGTAAAATGCTTTTCAAGCAAAGTTAATATATATACACATGGGTGTGTATATATCTTTATCATTTATATGCAAAAAACGGCTCGTTTGGGTTGAGAAAATATTTTACCTAGAAGAGCGAACAACGTTTCGACCTTCTACGTAAAATATTTTCTCAACCCAAACGAGCCGTTTTTACAGATATATTTCTCTACAAGTGGGTTTTCTCGACATCACTGATTATATCTTTATCAGATACGTTTTTAGAAACTTTCAAGTAATATAACTAATAAATACCTTTAATTTTTACAGAGTATTAAACTGTTTAAAATAAAATTATAAATCAATATACGTTTGATAAATACAATAATTTAAAATTTATAGTTGTAGATTACAACTAAATACTTTTCTTAGATCTGTGGTCTAGAAATAAATCTAAAGTTATCAAGAGACGTAAAATAAAAATAATGTTTTTACGTACTGCTGGAGCATTCTCGACTGAAATGCGTGAAAATATTCAGTGAAAACGAAGGTGGCCCAGCATGGCCAAGTGTGTTAAGGCGTTCGACTCGTAATCCGAGGGTCGCGGGTTCGAATCCCCGTCGTACCACACATGTTTGCCCTTTTAGCCGTGTGGTCGTTATAATGTTACGGTTAATCCCACTATTCGTTGATAAAAAAGTAGCCCAAGAGTTGGCGGTAGGTGGTAATGACTAGCTGCCTTTTCTTTGGTCTTACACTGCTAACTTAAGGACAGCAAGCGCAGATATCCCTCGTGTAGCTTTGCGCGAAATTAAAAAAACAAACAAACAATCACCTTATCTTGGTGACGTTACTTTAATCCATTAGGTCTAGGAACATGTATCTGAAGATTTATCAAAAGTAAGTATTTTAAGGGACTTAAGTTTGTTTTGAATTTCACGCAAAGCTACACGAGGGCTATTTGCGCTAGCAGTCTCTAGCTTACCAGTGAAAGACTAGAGGGAAGACAACTAACCCGCCAACTTCCGGGTTACTCGTTTATAAGGGATAGTGTCAATTACTATTACTTATAATGTCCCCGGTTTGAAAGGGCGAGTATGTTTGGAGAGACGGGGATTTAAACCCGAGACTCTCAGGTTGCGAGTCAAGCGTCCTAACCATTTGGTCATTCCAAGTCAGTACATTTAAGTTTGTTTCTGTGTTGCAGTGACGTAATATGATGTGATCTGTCCTCGTGTCAGATGCTTCATAGACTTAGGTTTTGTTTTTTGTTTGTTGCTAAGCACAAAGGATCACAATGGGCCCACAACAGGTATCGAAATCCAATTTTTAGCGTTATAAGCCTTGAAACTTACTGATGAACCGTCCCCCAGTGCTTCAGCGGTATGGCTGTGGAGTTACAACGCTAAAAACCGGGTTTCGATAACCGTGGTGGGTAGAGTACACATAGCCCATTGTGTAACTTTGTGCTTAATTCAAAACAATAAACAAAACTCATGAACCAGTTGAGAGGGTATAAATATAGGTCTACTGATTGGTGATGATACATTGTAGAAGTACTTTTAAAGTTAATATATTTTCAAAGTATTTATAGCAGAATGGAAATTTCAAAAGTAAACGTCTGAATTGAGATATGTAGATTTGTTTTTTGTTTTTTTGAACTTCGCGCAAAGCTATACAAAGGCTATCTGCGCTAGCCGTCCTTAAGTTAGCAGTGTAATACTAGAGGGAAGGCAGCTAGTCATCACCACCCACCGCCAACTCTTGGGGTACTCTTTTACTAACGAATAGTGGGATTAACCGTCACATTATAACGCCCCTACGGCTGAAAGGGCGAGCATGTTTGGTGTGATCGGGATTCGAACCCGCGACCCTCGGATTACGAGTCGAACGCCTTAACATGCTTGGCTATGCCGGGCCCGAGATATGTAGGAATGGATGTATACAAATGTACAAAGTATTTTTTTATGTTTCTACTTGCAGTAGCAAGGTTTTCAAATACGTGTTCCTCAATTCTTCGAGTGTAAAAGTAACACCGTATATGTGTATCTACAAACGGCTGGTCTGGGTTGAGAATTTCTTTTTTTACGTAGAGGAGCGAGCAGCGTTTCGATCTACTACTTATGTTTTTTCTCTATGAGTGGGTTTTCATGACATCACTGAACATCGTATGTGCTTAATCTATATCGGCTTTACCTGAGCAATTCAGAGTGTTTCCTATCTAGATGTATTAAATCAATACATATTCAGAAGTAAATACAAACTACACTGTTATTGGATAAAATACAAATTAATAATTGATTACCCGACAGTTTCAAAAAGTGGCTTGGCTGACATAAATCTGTCTGGTAGTTTTTAAGTCGAACAATAACAACCCAGGTGGTCTCAGATTTTCAAGCTACGTAAAAGCTCGATCTCAAAAAATATTTTTAGTGAAACATTTTTACTTGATAGATATATGTTTGAAATATATAAATATATATGGTTTACTGTTACAAAAGAAAAACAGTTTGCCAGTAAATTTCTTGGAATAATGCCCTGTAATGGCTCAGTGGCAGACTTAAGTCTGTGGGTTTATGACACTAAAAATTGTGTTTCCATACCCGTGGCATGAACAGCACAGATAGCTTTATGGTAAAAAGAAACAAATAAATAAATAAGGTAATTAAATCTTTAAGACTTATATATTTAAAACTATGGTTTGTTTTAGGTAATGTAATTAAATGAACGCAACAATCTCTTCTTGAAAATAAATTTATACGCAAGCCAATTTTAATTGTAGTAATAAAATTTTACTGTGTTTTTGTATAGGAAAGAAACATCGGCTATCTGTTGTGTCTACCGATAGGGTTCGAACCCCGTATTTAAGCGTTGTAAATCTGTATACTTACGGCTGTCCCAGCGGGAGGACGACTTGTTAGTTAGTTAAATGATTTGTTCATTGTCTTCTCAACATTGAAATACTAATCATAATATAATAAACTTTTTGTAGAATTTTTATGGTTAAGCCTATTTATCATGTTAAATGTGACAAGAGTGTCGTCTCTGACCAGGTGATTAGGGTTTCCGGATTGCGGACCCGAGTGTTTATAGTTTTTGTCTCATTGTCGTAAAAACAAACTTTCCACTTTGAGAACATGGATGTTCCATAATCGTGGCGGTCAAATCCCGCTTTTCGCTCAAACAAGCGTAGTTTAAGAGTTTAAGTAGTTGTCTTTCTTCTTGTACATATCAGTTCAAAATTAAGACCAGCTATGCTTGCTTGCTTTTTGAATTTTGCACAAAGCTACTCAAGGGCTATCTGTGCTAGCCGTCCCTAATTTAGCCAACTCTTGGGCTACTCTTTTATCAATTAATAGTGGGATTGACCGTCACATTATAACGTTCCCACGGCTGAAAGGGCGAGCATGTTTGGTACGAACGACATTCGAACCCGCGACCCTCGGATTACGAGTCGAACGCCTTAACACACTTGGCTATGCCGGGCCCGACCAGCTATACGTAACTTTGAATAAAATCACAAAACACGTTGTTTGACTCTCTTATTAAAGTTTAGGCGAGGAAAATCAGCCAGTTAATGAGCGGTCAGATTAAACTTTTCACCTAGTTTTTCGTTTCAAGATAATAGGTTTGATGTTCCGTTAGGTGTTCCGAATTTACAGAATAGTCAATCAGTCGCAAGAATGTGGTGTTGACAGCGCATGCTCCCAAATTAGTGGATATGTCAGACATAGGCATTAACGCTGTGTATAGAGTTAAGAATAAACTTTATGAGTATCTTATCATAAGTGCAGTATACAGTACGTAAGGTGATTCACGAACTTAACAATGACTAGCTGGCTCTCCTCTAGTCTTACTCTGCTAAATTAGGGACGTCTAGCGCAGATAGCCCTCGAGTAGCTTTGTGCGAAATTCAAAACACACAAACAAACAATGATTATGTTGCATACAAAATATGACAAATATCTAAACTTGCTTGATCATGATACTTAGATATAGTAATCTCGTTTTGATCGTGAAGACAGTGTTTTTATTTCTTAAACTGCTTGATATTGTCTGTTTAACGTTTAGTTGTGCCAAATTTTTCTTTTCTAGTTGAACAGAGGATATGATTGTTAGCTACGATTTTACGATTTGTTTGTTTGTTTAGAATTAAGCACAAAGCTACTCAATGGGCTATCTGTGCTCTGCCCACCACGGGTATCGAAACCCGGTTTTTTAGCGTGTAAGTCCGCAGACATACCACTGTGCCACTGGGGGGCACGATTTTACGAGGAAAAAGGTATCTCTCCTTATACAATATGAACCATTGAACTTTTTCAGTATTATTCGTACCTCCCCCCGGCCTTCCAATGGCTCAGCACTTAGTCTAAACTCTTCTGACGTTCGAAACCTGATTTCGCTTAAAACAAACAAGTAAACAAAATTCCATCGATGCTGGTATCTTGCACCGCACCCTCCGATAATTTATCACAAATAAAAAATTGTGTATAAGAGGATTTATAATGCTAAAATTCGAAGATCGATCCCTGCTTTGAACATAAACAAAAATACCTTGATATGTTTTGCACTCAAGAAAAACCCTAAACTGCTTATTATAACTCAAGCTTATATCTCATATCAGAATTTGATGAACTGCTGTTTGGTTTATTAAGCAGAGGACGAGAATTTTGTGATTCTCAAAATCGCATATTCAATACGGGCATTCACTGAGGTATCATACACATGGTGAATACAAGTAGAGGCTGAATTTTGCCAGTTTGTGCTCATAATAATGACTGTTTCTTTGTCCATCTGTGGTTTGGGCATGATGGTCCCTAATTTCTGTTTTTTGTTTTGTTTATAGTTAAACACAAAGCCATATAATGGGCTATCACTGTTCAAAGAACAAACAAATAAAAAAGTATTTATAGCACCACGTGTTAAACCCGAGACTCTCGTATCCACAGTTATATACCCTATATTTGGGGATTTTGTGCCAAAAAGGGAATAATTAGTCTCAGTGTTTCGTTTCTCTTGTTACCTGTAAAACTATCGAGTTTTTCTGAAACAAATGTTCTATCTCGAAACAGGACTTAATGAACAAACCATTTTTGTGTAAGAGAGAAACTGATATAATAATTATATCAATAGTTTAGCAGTTTATCAATATTTTATTTATCACAACTTGATGTATCTTCCTTGTAGTCAGGGGGGGGGATTATAAGAAGATTATTGCAATTCTGTTCATATTATTTATTACCCCTCTTGTAGTATGTAGAATTTTTAGTTTTGCCGCAGCACCTTTCGACGGTTGAATAGTAAGTTTTAGGGCTATTAATGCTGAAATCCCTAGTTTCAACTCCCATGGTATATGGAATTCAGATAAACCATAGTGAAGCTTTAACCTAAAAACAGCAATAAACCAAATAAACAAAAACATAGTTATTTTGTTTGTTTTGAATTTCGCACAAAGCTACTCGAGGGCTATCTGCGCTAGACGTCCCTAATTTAGGAGTGTAAGACTAGAGGGAAGGCAGCTAGTCATCACCACCCACCGCCAACTCTTAGGCTACTCTTTTACCGAATAGTGGGATTGACCGTCACATTATAATGTCTTCATGGCTGAAAGGGCAAGCATGTTTGACGCAACTGGGATGCGAACCCGCGACCCTTAGATTACGAGTCGCACGCCATGCCGGGCAAAACACAGTTAGATCTGAAAATCTTTTTTGCCTTAATTCTGAAAATTCCTATGCTGTAGAATATTTACGTAAGTCGATACACTTGGAATTTTGTTCTGGTGATATGTGTCTGAAAGTACAGCTAAGACACGAGACAAAACCAGCAAGTAGATTTTATTTTGTTTAGGGTTGGTGTTTTCCTTGTATTGTATTAACTAATGGATATATGTTTTAAGGTGGTAGTTTATTGAAGAATTATTTATAATTAATGAAAATATTTGTCTACTCTTTGTTGTTGTTGTTTATTGTTAAGCACAAAGCTAAACAAAGGGCTTTCTGTGCTCTGCCCAGTATGGGTATCGAAACTCTGTTTCTAACAGTGTACGTCCGCAGACATATTGCTGTGCCACTGGAGAGAAAGGGCTTTCTTTTTTGAATTTTTTATTTATTGTAGGTTTTAGGATTTTCATTTCTGTTTTCGCAAGCTTTTCTAATCGCGTGATGAATAGGTTTCCATCTATTTCAATGCATGGGATCTTTGAATTGGTTTCTGTATGGAGATCGTAAAGTAAATATTTGATTATATATAGGAAGGCGACTGTGAACCAAGTTTACCTTGAGAAACAGTATAGTTGTCACCTGTGCGTTTTGTCTGAAACGACATAAATGCGGACAAACATGAAACGCAGTTTTAAAACGTGTTAACATGTGCATTAATTTTGAGTACTGGCAGTAGTGAGAACAGTGTTCTGGTGACACATTTTTAAATATCGACGTATTTCCTTCCTATCAATATTCACATATAGAAATGTTAGACGTTTAACATTTATAAACTTTCAGTACGTGTTATAATAGAACGAAAGAGAGAACTTCGAATAATTATGTGCTTTTTTAAAACTCTACTCTAATTACAAAATTGTAACTATATGTGTTGTAATAAATATTGTAAAAGGATGTGTTGCAACGAAAATTGTGATTATACGTATTGTAATAAATATTGTAAAAGGAACACCCTCGAGGTTTCTCAGACTATACCTACACACAGAGTTAAGTAACCATCAGAAATATATTTTAGAAAAACATTTGCAAGTACACTAAACATGCTTCTAGTATTATTACATTACAGTCGTATATAAGTGTTAAAGTTTGTTAAATATTTATTTTAATGTGACATTCAGAGAAAGTATAGAACCAACATAACACTGGAATTACTCTTGAGGCAATTGGGCTCCTGAGTTTTATATAGAAAAGAAATTAATATAGTATATCTTTGTTACCAAAGAAAACATTACTATTTATAACCGTCAGAATAAAATTATTTGCTTCTTACAACAGACATATTACAGAATACTGTATGACTGATCTGATAATAATAGAGTATGAAAATGTGAATTATTTTTTTGGTACGTTAAAGTTTATCCCCCGCTAGTACAGCGGTATGTCTCCGGATTTACAATGCTAAAATCAGGGATTCGATTCCCCTCGATGGGCTGAGCAGATGGCCCGATATTGCTTTGTTATAAGAAAAACAAACCGTTAAAGTTTGCATTTTTACTTTGTTTATTTTTTTCTTTTCTGTACGTTCTGGTTTCATAAAATTTGAATTTCAGGAAAAATATTAAACAAAAACAAATCAGCCACTTCTTTCAAACATTAATGTGAAAACAATAATCGAATGCACTGTCTGCTTAAAAAATAGAAAAATAATCGAAAATTTGACTTTTAAATAATTAATTGACAATAAATTTACATAACATGAACATCATTAACACATTTTTAAAACGTGCTATCGCTTTTATTATTTTACTGAACTTACATGAGCTACATATAAATTGATGAGGGATGAGCTACCTTATAGTAAGTGATCAGTTGAAAGATATACTAGAAATCTTTTTCATCTCAAGACATGCACACATGAATCAATCTACAAAGTGTTTGTTTGTTTTGAATTTCGCAGAAAGCTGCATAAGGGCTAGCCGTTCTAATTTTACAGTGCAAAACTAGAGGGTAGGCACCAAGTCATCACCAATTGTTGTGCTACTCTTTTACTAACAAAGAGTGGGATAGAGTGTAACATTATAACGCTATCACGACTAAAATGGCGAGTATGTTTTGGTGTGACGGGGTTTCGAACTCGTAATTCTCAAATTACAAGACGAGTGTCTTAACCACCTGACAATGCAGGGCCTCCATATACTTCAATCACCAGGAATACTATATTTTCGGGCTGACGGGACAACAAAACAAATGTTTTTAACCAAAACTATCTGTATACGATAACCGTAACAAGAGATAAAATATAAGAAATATTAAAACAGGAATAAAAATATTCACATAAAGTTTAAATGCTCGTATTTTCATGAATTATACGAACTAAAGGACATTTCTGTTAACTACTGGAATTTTTGAACTATCAAAGAATTTTACATGGAAAATTAGTGAAGCTTCTCTGGTTTACCATAGAATGTTCCATTAAATTCTGAGCATGGGACCAGAGTTATTTATAATAAGAGGATAAGTTTCATCACAGAAGAAATTGCCTCCCCACGTGTGTCTCTACAGTAAGTGTGGTGGGTTATAGCACAAAAAAGTCAAGTTTGAACAGCTTCAATAAAAAGGACACAGATAGCTTATTATGTCACTGTGTGTTTAACACCAAACAAATAAACAATAAGAAAGTGATACCAACGGTATCAAACATAGAATCATACAAAACCTTAATTTTTTTAATTGGATTTGTTTTGAAAATTCAACGTAGACTGGGCGAGAATATTTGATGCGACTGGGATTGGAACCCATGACCATCATCTTAAAAGTCGCGCCCTACTAACCAACTGGGCCAGCACACAGTTAGATGCATCCCTACACAATGGACTACTAGTGCTCTGCTCATGAGGGTATCGAAACGTTATTTTTAGTGTTGCAATTTGGTTGACATACAATTGTGCCACTTTGGGGCGAAAAAATCGACATTATGATTCATTGTTTATTCAATGAATAAAGAAATATTATTTTTCTTGAATACAATATAGGGCAAAGACCGGAATGTGAATACAGATTCTCATATATGTTTTATGTGTGTTTGTTTTGAAGTTGTTATGTGCAAAGCCATAAAGCAATCTGTGTTGTGCCCACTAGAGTATATGAACACAACTTTTAACGTTATAAGCCTTCAGACTTACCATTGATCCACTAGATACTATACTGTTAGATACTATAATTTATTTTGAACGAGTTTCCAATTTATCATGTTACGTGCGTTGAGTCTTATGAGTTTGAACAGCTGGACATTTTAATTTTAATTTAGAAGTTAATGTATGCTAATATGTATCATATTTATGATATTTGTCAGTAAGAATGATACACACAATTTTCTTTCTTAACATAAATACATTTTAATTTGCAAACAACAATACAATTTATAATAATGGTTATTATAAATATTTATTAATTACAAATAATGATTTATATGCGAAAGTATTTCAAACTTACAAACTATAATGAGCCTCCTGTCTGGTGTGGAATTGAATATTTTATCGACGGTTCACGATGAGCGAATTCAATGTTTATAATGTTACACTTCACTTAATGACTGGTCTCATGCCGCTTACAAGCTGACTTATTTCCGAAAAAAAATTTATAAAGTCCTCGTAGAAATACGAATGTATGAAGTTAATTCACTGAAGTTGAACGGTTTGTTATGTTCGAAATTTGCACACGTTCCTGGGCAAATATCTATAGTTTTCCGTTTAATAAACGTTCTCGCAATTATAGCTTCCAAAGATATATTGTTGATTCTTACACTTGAGAATCTTCTACAAATTTAGACAGCAGATGGGACTTTCGCAATACACATTGAACATGCATTTATAAATATATATTAAACTGGAAGAAACCTAGATATTAAAATAAATATGTAACAGCAAATGTGTTACAAAACTCATATGTTTCACAAGGTATAATTATTTAATGAAGTGAAATTAGCCAAGCTAAAAACTCGTAATTTTATTCAAGAGAATTATACAAAACCATGAACAAGCAACATCTTTTTTTCAAATTTGAACACTAGAAAATACATTATAAGAAAGCTAGATAAATTATAAAAAATAAAACATTTTCTTCTGTTTTATATTTCAGCTTATATTAAATTACAAAATACAAATCTATAAAATCCCTTGGGTAGTGGATGATAATAATAACTGGCTTGAATGCGTGTTTTTTTCTAATTCAGTTAACGTTCCATTTTAAGACAGATTTTCGTGATATCAGGAAATGCCATTAGGAAATTGCTTCAAAACAGAAAGTTTGTTTTTTGAGTTAATGGAAGAATCCCGTTTTTCAATTTTTCATGTTCATTGGTGATTGGAAATTGAGAACAGACATGAAGCCATGCCAGAGTTTTATTGTACACAAATAGATTTGGACTTTTTCTTAGCTTATTGTTTCTCTGCTTAACATATTACGTTATTTATTTGTAGTATTTAAAATTTTGTTTAGGAATCTTTTGGACATCTGTTTTAAGATGCAAACCTTTAAGTACTTCAAATACTATATCAAATAGTGTTTTTTTCTTATATTTTTTATCAGACAAAACACGAATCCTTCTGAAAAATACTCTCATCAGAATAACACTAAAACATATTATGCTAATGTGTGATAATGTTTGTTTGCAGTTAAGCACAAAGCTACACGATGGGCTATCTGTCCTCTGCTTAACACGGGTATCGAAACCCGGTATCTAGTCGTGTAAGTCCGCAGATATACCCCTGTGCCAATAGGGGAGGTGCAGATTAAAGGTTTACAGATAAATGTTCTGTTATAAATTTTAAAATGCAGAAAACATAGTTTGTTATCTGCTTTTAATTTTTATTAGTGCAAAACGAATCTTCTTTTCATAAACCTAGTTATAGAAACTTAAAGACAACTAAAAATGTAGCTACTATAATTTCAATGAATAATACCGCACCAAGTTCAAAGATAAATTTGCTTTAAAGTAGATTGTATTGAATGGAATTGTTGTGAATTTGTACATATAATTTGTTTTCTTACATGTCTACAGCTTTTACGAACAAGGGATATTATGTTATTATAAATCTGCTTTTCAAATTACTGTTTTGAAGGAATAAAACTTGCTAATTTATTATAGTAATTCTCCCCAGTAGCACAACGTCACGTCTACGTTAGAAACCGGGTTTCCACACCCGTAATGAGCGGAGTACCCATAAACAATTGTGTAGGTTTGTGCTTAACTTCAAACAAACAGATTATAACGACATATTAGTTCACACACTTGCACAAAAATAAAAAAAATATGAATCAATAGAAGCGAATACCAAACGCCTATGGTTATTAAAAGTAAACGACATATTCAGAAAACAGTGAAGACCCGAAACTCTATCAAATTTAGTGAAGTAAACATAAGAAGACAAAGATATTTTTTTATTGTGTTGTTACTGTACTCTTTGATAATAATTGAAACTCGAGGCGCAGCAACTGCTCCCATCGGCCCCGCGGTGTGGAAAGATGGTGACGCTCTGAATAGGAGCACATAGCGTTATAATAAAAACGTACGTGAAAAGATTGTTGAAACAACTTGCAGGGAGGGACACACATTCAGCGTTACGCCTCTGATTAAAACTAGTCTATTTACAACTCTTAAATACGAAACTTCAAATGTCCTAATATGAATTCTTCTTTATAACTTACAACAAAACACTAGCAGTGTTATTAATCTATTTTTCAGCACCTTTTCCTTCCAAACTCCTTAAATATGTATCTTAATGCACAGACATAGTTTTTTCTATATAATTATTTTCAATATACGTGTTTTTAATCATTCTGGAGTACGTTTTGAACCGTTAGTAAATTTGTTTGTTTAAAATTAAACATAAAGCTACATAATGGGCTATCTGTATTCTGCCCACAACGGGTATCGAACCCTGATTTCTAGCGGTGTTGGTCTTCAGACATATCGCTGTTCCACTAGGGGGTGCACTAGTAAATAATTGGGTCATTGATGAAGAAGTAGTTTAACATTTCAAAGTTGTTTTGATTTTAATACTTTAAATTTATTAGATCATCCTACGTTGTTTTAAATTAACCACAAAGCTACACAATGGGCTATTTGTGCTCTGCTCACCACAGGTATCGAAACTCGGTTTTTAGCGTTGTAAGTCCGCAGACATACCGCTAAGCCCCTGGGAGTCAAGTCTTTCTGACAGCAGACTGAAGAAAGAGTCAAACCAGAACCAAATAGAACCAACATTGTTCTAGTTTGACCAGAATGAAAGAGATTCATTATCCTTCCTAGATTATTTCAGACACAAGTGATTATACCGAACTCTAAGAATGGACACTATATCATTCACTGTTGATAATAGTATTCTAAACTCCAGGTAGGTACAGTTTTTGATGGCACATTCGGAATAACTATTTCATCTTATTTTTTTTCGAGTTAAGCACAAACCTGAACAATAGGCTATTAATGTTATGTCAATCACGGATATCGAAACTCGGTTTCTATTATTATTATTACTGGAGGGCTCGGAGGAATGTCTTGCAATCTTTTGAGTCTTAACCGCTTTGTGAAGTATTTCCGGCAGTTCATTTCATAACCTTTGAATATTTCTGGAACCGGCCCGGCATGGCCAGGTGGGTTAAGGCGTGAGACTCGTAAATGAGGGTCGTGGGTTCGAATCCGCGTCGCACCTTTCAAGCCGTGGGGGCGTTATAGTGTGACGGTCAATCCCACTCTTCGTTGGTAAAAGAGTAGCCTAAGAGTTGGCGGTGGTTGGTGATGACTACCTGCCTTCCCTCTAGTCTTACACTGCTAAATTAGGGACGGCTAGCACAGATAGCCTTCGTGTAGTTTTGCGCAAAATTCTAAAACAAAACAAAAACAAAATTTCTGGAACCTTCTTTGCCTTAGAAACGTACAGTCCGTATTCCGACGTTGTAATTTGTCAACAACATCTGCACAGTTTCAGCATCTCTCTGTATTTTACACTATGATCTTTTCAGCACAATTTAGTTAAACCTTAAATATTTTAACCTGTGTGCATCTTGTACTTAAATATTTTACATCTATGATCTTTACTTGGCAATGCTTAACAATTTAGTTAAACTGTTGAAATGTATTTTTGAAAACATAAAATATTTTGACTACATTGCCTGAGGTTTTCTTGGATTAAAGCCAAAAATAAAATCGTCAAGAGCGAGGGTATCCAAGTGATGAAACAATGGATTCAGATGTTTGATGAACGTATCTAATTACTTAACTGATTGCCAGAATTTTTTTTTTAAATTTAGCTTTAAGTACATATCGTGATCTGATAGAATATTAGTTTTAATAAACGGTATCGAATTTGTTCCAAGCCATTCATATCATAAACAACTGCCATTGATTGGAACTCATAACCACTTATGTTCACGATTACTAAGTTGTTTTTTCTCAGTAGTTAACAACATGGTTTCATTATTTAGGGTATAACGCATTAACCGTTGGTTAAAAGTTAATAAACGTTTAAACCCTTCAGGTAAATTCGGTTTATAATTATATGAGATAGTAAATTCATTATCAAAAGCGTGAAATAAATCTTTAAAATTTATATTTAATGAGCACATTAACTAATCTTATTCTAAAGAATCCAAACTGACTGGATCTTGCGAGATGTTGTTGAATTAACGGCTAAAAAACATTGTTAACAGAAGCACAATTTAACTGAAAATGTGTGAATATTATCGTGCTACACGTTTCTTGATTTTTAATTGTTTTATATATCGTATTCCTGTCATTATAATAAACAATAATTTGAGCTTCAGTTATGTATATTAAGAAATAATAATTAGGCCATTATATATTTAAAAACTGCTGATATGGATGGAGAAAACACTTCTTCGGTCATCGTCAGGTTCACAATAAAAGAAAGGGTTACTGACCAGAAGCTGACCACATGCTTGAAGGCGGTTGTGTAATTGAGTTTAGGAATGTAGAGGGCGTGTTTAGATGTTAGATATACTTAATAATATTGGTGTAAAGGTGTTCCTTTGTATTAGTTTATTTTGGGCTTGAGTTGTTGTATAAGTAAGGCTTCTTTAATTTTGCGTTTGTTTATGTTTGTTTATTTATTTAGTATTTGGGTGTTTTCTATGGTTATGTTGTGTTTATTTGATTTGTAGTGTTCGAAAAACGTGTGAAGGTGACTTTTTGTGTTCTATGAATCTGGTTTTCATTTTTATACTTTTTATACCTATATTAATAACTATATCCAACATATAAGCACGCCCTCTACATTCCTACACTCAATTACACAACCGCGTTCAAACATGTGGTCAGCTAACGGTCAGTAACCCTTTCTTTTTTTTTTAACCTGACGATGACCGAAGAAGGTCAAAACGTTGTTCGCTCCTCTACCAGTGCTTTCTCTACCCACACCAGCCGCTTTTAAATATATAATTTTCTCTACAAGTGGGTTGATTTTTTTGTCATCGCAGATTAATAATTAGACCGATAAGAAGTAAACAAATTGCAAGAAGGTACTAAACACAATTTAATATTAAGAAAGCAAAATTTCGTTGGAAAAATCTGCGGCAGAAAGATTTACTGAGGATTGGGGTTAAACCTCTATATCCAAGCTTCAGACATTTCATATAATTCAGACACAGCTGTGGGTGCTCAAACCCACAAGTTCTCATAGCTTTATCACCTGCCATTGGTTTCCAGTCGAATTTGATCTACTCAAAGTGGCACAAACAGAAAGTGATTAAGAAAAATAATCGGTGCGTGTGTGTGCGCCTGCGCGCGATAAGGTTGGTTTTATTTTGCTACACTATGAACACAAAATTTGTGTTACAAGCTTACTTTTGTTTAAATGTTTTGTCCAGACATACACTGCTGGCTAAAATCTTAAGGCCAACTATCATAGAGAAAAAAATATGCATCTTGCGTTGTTAGACTCAACCACTTATTTGAGTAGAGCTTTAAAAGATAATAATAAGAAAACGGAAAATAAAAATAAAAACAGTTTTCAGCATTTAATATGGAAAATGTTAACACTATGAAATTAGCCTAAATACTAGCTGGTCAAAAGTTTAAGACCATATGGAAACAAAGCGTTAATCGGTAAACGCGTAACGAAATTTAGTCATTTGTGTTCAAGCATTGGCGTTGTCAACATCTTCTACTGACATCTCCTGTGTTACATTTGGTAAAAATATGGCAAAGGCTAAAAAGTTGATAGAGTTTGAACGTGGCAGAATTGTCGAGCTGCAAAAGCAAGGTCTCTCTCAACGTGCCATCACTGGTGAGATTAGGGGTAGTAAAACTGTTGTTGCAAATTTCTTAAAAGACCCTGAGGGATACGGAACGAGAATTTCAAGTGGTCGGCTCAAAACAATTTCGCCGGCGTTAAGCAGGAGGATTCGACGGGTTGTCCGGCAAGACATCAGCCGATCGTCGAACCAGATTAAGGACGCAGAATGCAGCTTAAAACAATAAGACGGCATCTACGAGAGAAATGCTTTAAAAACCGTAAACGTCTTTAAAAGCCACGTCTCCTTCCACACCACGAAATAGCTCGGTTAAATTTTGCTGAGAACCACCAAACATGTAATGTAAAAAAGTGGAAGAAGGTTTTGTTCTCTGATGAGAAAAAATTTAACCTGGATGGTCCAGATGGCTTCCAACGTTACTGGCACGATAAGGATATCCCACCGGAGACATTTTCTACACGACACAATGGCGGAGGTTCCATCATGATCTGGGGTGACCGTCACATTATGACGCCCCCACGGCTTAAATGGTGTGACGGGAATTTGAACCTGAGATCCTTGGATTACGAGTCGAGTGCCTTAACCACCTGGCCCTGACGAACCGTTGTTATTTGTAAAAATATCCAAATACGTTTTTCAGAACAAATATTTTCACTATTTTGAAGAGAGATAAACTGCCGATTTTGCAAATAAAGAATAAATGAACGAAGCAGTTGTTACATCAAGTATTGATTTCATTTAACTTTATAAAAATACTGACTCTGATTTCGAGAAATTAAAATCGATTGAGTTTAATCTTTGTACAAAGATATCTCTTGATTTCACAGTAAAAAACAAGAGAACAATAGGGGTACTGTTGCGTATAAACGTAAAAGTTTTAGGTTTCTCAAGCGTTTTACGTTTCACGATAGTTTAATCTGGGACGAAAGACTAAGTCATCAGTTTCATACTGCATGGTAAGTTGACCTAAAACGAGCAACTAAAACACAAACGCTTACAGAAAGCATGAAAACTGTTGAACAATGATTAATTAATTCAGTAACTAAATGACTAATTCTCGACACTTCATATCTCGTGATGAATCATGTGCTCGATTTACGTAAAAAGTAAGTGTTATTGCAACTGCCTGATATTACAAAAAATTTTGTTTGTTTGTTTTTGAATTTCGCACAAAGCTACTCGAGGGCTATCTGTGCTAGTCGTCCCAAATTTAGCAGTTTAAGACTAGAGGGAAGGCAGCTAGTCATCACCACCCACCGCCAACTCTTGGGCTACTCTTTTACCAACGAATAGTGGGATTGACCGTCACATTATAACGCCCCCACGGCTGAAAGGGCGAGCATGTTTGGCGCGACGGGGATGCGAACCCGCGACCCTCGGATTATGAGTCGCACGCCTTAACGCGCTTGGCCATGCCGGGCCCATCTCTGAGCAAAGACATATCTTAAATATATACAGTGTTCATAAGATTTACTATTGCATAAAACACAGACACAGTCGATCAGTCATATATTTAGATTATTCTCGTATTGCTGTTGTCAATATAAAATTTTAGTGTACATTACCAGTTTCTTTTAATGACTTTTACTGGATTCTACTTTAAACTGGCAGCTATATTCAGCTAGTAGTAGATTCAAAACAAGGTATTATATCCAGCTGGTAGTTGACTCTAAACTGAGTGTTAGATCAAATTCTTAGTAGACTCTAAACTGGGTGCTAGATCCAGCTGGTGATAAATTTGAAACCAAATGATAAATCCAATTGATAGTATAGTCTAAACTGGATCCTACATTCAGCTGATAGTAAACTCTATACAGTTTGTGATATCTTACTTGTGATGGACTATAAACTGATTACCATATCAAGTTTGAAGCAGACTTTAAACTGCTGTTATATTCATTTAGTAGTAGGCTCTAAACTATCTGGTAGATCTAGCTGGCAGTAGACACTAAATCAAGCGTTAAATTCATCTGGTAGAGATTTTAAAGTTGATGAAGTATTCAGTTGGTCATAGATTCTAAAAAGGATGATCCATCCAGGTGGAAGTAGACTCTAAACTGAACGATCTTTATATGTAGTAGTAGACTATAAACTGAGTGATCTATGCATATAGTAGTAGACTATAAACTGAGTTATCTATAAATCTGATAGTAGACTATAAACTGAGTGATCTATAAATCTGGTAGAAGACTATAAAATGAGTTCTCTATAAATCTGGTAGTAGACTATAAACTGAGTTCTCTATAAATCTGGTAGTAGACTATAAACTGAGTTATCTATAAATCTGGTAGTAGACTATAAACTGAGTTATCTATAAATCTGGTAGTAGACTATAAACTGAGTGATCTATAAATCTGATAGTAGACCATAAACTGAGTGATCTATAAATCTGGTAGAAGACTATAAAATGAGTACTATATCTAGTTCATATGATACTTTATACCGGGTGCTATAACCACTTGTTAGTAGATTCTAAACTGAATGCTTCTTGTGTAAACCAAACTAAATATTAGATTCAGTTCATGTTACTAAAGATTGGAACGTAGTGCTAATAACTCCTTACTTTCAGTCTCATTGAGCATAACTTTTACCAGATGTTCTTACTGGTGAATAATTAATAAAAAACGACAGAGTCCAGAGTTATTATTTTAAGTTAGAAATGTATAAACTTCCATTATGTTAAATATATATCAGGTTATCTCTTAAGTAATGTCCAACTTTAGGTTCAGAAAAAGATAAAGGATTTCAAACGCTTTTAATGTCATTTAATCAATATTGTATGTTCCATGCGATTCATAGCTTTTAAATGTCACTTCTATAAAATTCTTGGAGTTAAGAGCAAAAGAATGTACATTGGGCAATTTGACATCTTCATGTGTTCCAAGCTCTTTTCCATCAAGATAGTTCTGCAAACTTCGGAATAGATGATGACCAGATGGGGCAAGGTTTGGAGATTAATGAGGATGTGGAAGTTTTTCCCAGTCTAGCTCTTCAATCTTTGAAGATGTGTTTCTTACTATATGGGGCCGTGCATTATCCTGGTGTAACACAACACCTTTACGACTGATTAAAGCAGGCCTCATTTCTTTCAGTGCAACATTCAAGCGCTCTTACTGTTAACAATAGAAGTCTGATGTAATCGTTACATAGAGTGGCAGCAACTCAAGGTGTATCACACTAACGTTTATATCCCACCAAACGTTTAACAAGACTTTCCTAGGGTGAAGGTCCATTTTATGCTGTGTTTTAGCCAGTTTACCTGCACTGAGCCATTGTCTGCGGCGCTTTAACATTTATATAATATATCCATTTTTCATCTCTAGTCACTAACGTGTCCAAAAAAGTGAGTTACATTCACGAGAATGCAGGGAAGTGCAAATGTCCACTCTTGCCCTAATGTTGGCTTCTATCAAACCATGGGAGACCCATTTTCCAAGTTTCGACACCTTTCCAAGCTGTTGCAGATGACCGTGAACCGTTGAATGAGTTGAATTAAACTAATGTACTAGTTGACAACTGTTACAGCACAATCTTCATCAAGTGCAGGCAGCAACAAGTCATGATTAAACTCAACCTCTACGTGACGCATCACTTAAGCTGTAATCACCTGATCTGAACTTCTGAAACAGTTTCTTTCATTGAGAGACTCCACACCATAAACACTTTCAATGTTTCGTGTAGTTTCTGCTATCCTATTGCCTTTTTTAAACTAGTAAAGCACATTATATGCCTAATGTGCTCTTCAGACACATCCATCTTTATAAGGGTTTATTTGATTAATGAACTGAAAATGTGTAGTTGGGGTCAGTTTCTTTCATCTGTCTGAATATTTTATACACGTTACATTTTAGTCATTAAAGCCTTCTACAAAGACAGAAATGGTGATTCACTTTGTGTATTCAATTTTAGGACATTACTTATGAGATGATCTAATATATGAGTACAAAGTTAGGATGATAAATCTATCTATGTTCAGGTTAAATGGTTTGTTAATCAAACATATATTACTTATATTCATACATATCGCATGATACACATGCTCACTATGCTTTATAGTTCAGCAACTCACCAGTACTTGTCATTACATCTTCTAATTTATAATATAATTTATTTTGTTTTTAATATCACAAGTCAGATAGTCACAGAAGTACATCTCTGAGGGAAACTTTCACCAAAGTTTAAAATAAAATAAACATACATAAGTGTTTCAGTGTGAAATACTACGCAAGTCTTTCAAAATAAAAAAGTGAAACACGTATATTATAATTTTTCTTATGAGAGTGCTTCACGTTCTGGGAGCACTTTGAACTTAATCCCTATTCTACATGAGACTCCAGTTACACTTGCTACACTGTTTGTAACATTCTGTCAGTTAGCTATGGAACAATGAACAATTAGACTTTTCTTTGGAAGCTAAAATTGTCTTAGTCTCCCGTAAAAAGGAAATAAACGACGATCTGAGATAAACGGAATTATTTTGACACTGGATCCCTCTGGTGGCAAGTATGTGTTATTATGAATATTTAACAGTTGCGCTAATTTTAATAATCATAATAAAATCGACCATATTGTAAATTTAATACGAGATAATAACTCGTTGAAACTATTTTTGGTAAGATGTACTTTTTATGAGGTTCTTTTAGTGAGCTGAAAACAAAATGAATGTATATATGTAAGCGTCTTTACTTCAGCACCCTCTCGAAGCAGATTTAGAGAATAAAGTATGTAGACTTGACTATTCATTTTTAGAAAAAAACCACTAAGTCTGTATCGTTTAGAGCGATTCAATACTCGTGATAAATTATTAATTTGTAATTAACTACTGGAAACAGATACGGATGAAAGAAAGCTCAATTTGGACGTCGTGCGAGAAAATTTTCAAGCACATCTGTCACGTTAATAGTTCTTCGCGGTGTTGACGTAATGCATCTGCTCTTATTACACAAGAAAACAACATTGTTGAATTGGAGCTGGCTTTTCCACAGAAATAAATAAATAACAATATGTATTTACCGCGAAATCTTATGGTAATTAATATATTTGATAAAAAATATTATGTTTGTTTCATCTGTAATGCTATTACTCAGCTGGAATTCTATAATGATAATTTTTAACCACGATATTAGAACAGTTTTTTTTTGAGAGGAATTGATCCTTTAAAAAACAAAAATAAAACAGTTTTCTCGTAATATCGATTTTACAAACGTTTCAAAAACCGTGAACTTTGGCAGCTACTTTTGTTTTCAACATGAACTAGTTCGTTATCTGTAACAGTTGTATCAAATAAATCAAAGTTTACACGACAGGACCAATAATCTTTTTGAGATTTCTACGTAAAAGGAATATAAACTCATGATACAAACACGTGGAATAATGTATGGGTTGCATACGTTTCTTTACCTATAGTTGTAATATATACATACAGTGCGCGTGTTCGTGGAAACTAAGTTTACATTGCCTATCGAGCAGACTGCTTTCCTGACCACACCTTCTCAACAGGGATTTAGATCTAGCGGGTGAGCAGTGATGTGTGAGCTATACTTAATCAAAGGTTCGTCAGATTTTCCTTGTTTCACACAGCTTGGGCCCGTAATATATTTAACAAGGGTTTACGTGTGACGAATGCGAACGCGTGGGAAGAACGAATACTAAGTATGCATGTGATGGTGGTATTATATGCATTATATAGGGATTTACAGACCCCCATCATGTATATTGGAGT
This sequence comes from Tachypleus tridentatus, assembly GCF_004210375.1. Taxonomy (NCBI): domain Eukaryota; kingdom Metazoa; phylum Arthropoda; class Merostomata; order Xiphosura; family Limulidae; genus Tachypleus; species Tachypleus tridentatus. The sequence continues at coordinate 12,612,604 of NC_134825.1, read as the reverse complement.
CGAAATACCCTAATCCTTGGGTTTGGCGTTAAGGATGACTATCCGAGGTTTCTGTCACATGTTGAAACCAAATTGGAACACTTACTTTGAGTTATGAACGAAGTTCTAACTTTACCAATACAAAATAGTATATTTTTTAAAATTAATGAAGGAGTTATGTAACTTAAAATCAAACCAGTGAACATTTCCTTCATTTCTCCTTAAAGTTACCAGTTGTTCTAATAAAGTTTCGTGTTATTTAGTATGAATACGTTAAAAAATTGTACCTGGGTATATCTTTGGAATGAATGCACCTATTAACTGTCAAGGGTTAATGTTGAGGAGCTAATGATAAAATTCTAAAAAACAGCTGTATCTTGACGGCGTTATCACGCTTGTAAAATAGTTAATTTTTTTCATTTTGTTAGTAAAACGTGTAAATAATTGATAACAATTTCAATCTCTCTTGTTTTTTTTTTAGCTAGTACGAAGTTTACATATGTTGTCTGTGTGTGTTTATATATAGCAAAGCCACATCCGGCTATCTGCTTAGTCTACTAAGGGGGAATCGAACCCCTCGCTTTAATGTTATAAATCCGTAGACTTACCGTTGTACTAGCGAGGCACTGTACGTTGTTTAATTCCAAGACTGTACGAACTCCACATTTAAGTGTTATAAGTCCTCAAACTTACTGCTAAGCCATCGGAGAGGGTAAAAAGAGTTTAAGCTATATCATAATTGTCAGTAAAAACATAATGCTAACATGTTAGTCTATCTGAGCCGATTTTACGAAATTAATGAGCGATTTTGATCAAACCTTATCAACTAATTATTTTTAGCAGATAGTCCCATGTGGTTTTGCTATAAGAAAGCAGAGATGCACACACACACACAAACTATATTATTTGTGTGAGTTTATAATCGATTTTCCTTGATACACAGCTTGAAACATGTTTCTTGGTTTGATTTTATAAAGAAAATGTTCCTAACTTTCTTTTGTTAAATTATAAATGGGGATCTGGACCGCCATGGCCAGGTGGGTTAAGGTGTCCGAATCGTAACTTCAGGATCGCGAGTTCGAATCCCCGTCGCACCAAACATGCTCACACTTTCAGTCGTCGGGGCGTTATAATGTAACGTCCAATTCCACTTAACACGAGTTTCTTCTACCACTTAACGTCCATGTTGTTCGTGGTTTTATGGGTTTTCTTAACTTCAAAAATATAAAAAAAATAAATATATTTTAATTTTACTCCGAGAAAATATTTTGTTTTTTATCGTATTGATCAATAATATTTGTACTTTCTGTATTTGTATTCCACGACTGAAAAAGTCAGATAATAGAAACTGCTGTAATGCTTTATTTTATACCATATATGGATCTTTTCTGGTGGGTTAAACTAACTTCTATCGAGAAGTACAACAGAACATCTTCTGAATCGATTTATACAATGGTGCCTTCTTTTTTGTCTGGCTATAAGCAACTTTACTTTTTTATGGAGACAACATTAGTTTTATCTCTTGGCAACACACAAAATATTTTATACAATAAACATAAGATTGTTTTAGGCCTAGCATCAGAATCGAAGTTCAAAAATTAAAAAAAATATCACCCTAAACTTTCAAAGTCTTAAGTGATGTCCATTAAATTATGACTGTTATAACTGGAACATTACACTGCTAATACCAACTTATTGGGTATTTTAGTTATAATTAAAAACTAGACTGACGCAGACGACAACTTTTCAATCATCCCTCGCAAAAGAAATCCACTGCATTATAACGTTTTTCTTGCAATTAGTACATTAATATTTAATAAGATTTCAATCAGTATTATTAAACGAAAAGTTTTTTTTTTAATTATTTGCCAGTCCTCGTTAAGAATCTTCAAGATAATGAATTACTCCATTACTTCACTTTATACATTTTTGAATTTTCATTATGTTTTCAATTGCTTCACTTCATACATTTTTTGTATTTTCATTATGTTTTGGGCAGGTAAATTAAGGCATTCGACTCGTAATCTGAGGGTCGCGGGTTCGAATCCCGGTCGCACCAAACATGCTGGCCCTTTCACCCGTGGGGGCGTTATAATGTTTCGGTCAATCTCATTATTCGTTGGTAAAAGAGTATCCCAAGAACTGACAGTGGATGGTGATGACTAGCTGCCTTCATTCTAGTTGGGCCCGGCATGGCCAAGCGTGTTAAGGCGTGCGACTCGTAATCTGAGGGTCGCGGGTTCGCATCCCCGTCGCGCCAAACATGCTCGCCCTTTCAGCCGTGGGGGCGTTATAATGTGACGGTCAATCACACTATTCGTTGGTAAAAAGAGTAATCCAAGAGTTGGCGGTGGGTGGTGATGACTAGCTGCCTTCCCTCTTGTCTTACACTGCTAAATTAGGGACGGCTAGCACAGATAGCTCTCGAGCAGCTTTGTGCGAAATTCAAAAAACAAAGAAACATCCTTCTAGTCTTACACTGCAAAATTGTGGACGTCTAGCGCAGATAACCCTCGAGTAGCTTTGCGCGAAATTAAAAACAACAACAAAAACAACATACAGTAATACACCCTAAAAATTAAAATGTTATGTGCTATCACTGTTATTGTTACGCATATAGTCCAAATTCTATTTGTTCTCGTTTTACGAATGTGATGAAAGTATGATTTCTTACTATTTAATTATTTTGCTTTTGTCGACGATCAGTCGGGTCTGCTTGTAATTGGTTTCTCATGTTTATTCATGTATTGAGTTAGATTATTATTATTTTGTAATTATGAATAAATTTGACTTCTTACGTGTTCCAACGTAAGTGATTATTTGACAATTTCATATTTTAAGCTTAATTTACTTCTATTTATCCAATTATTACGTCCAATGTAAACTTCAATTATGTCTGCGGACTCACACCGCTAGAAACCGGGTTTCGATACCCGTGGTTGGAAGAGCATAGACTGCCTGTTGAGTTATATTGTTATTTCTATTGTAGGCATCCAGATGTGACAAATATAATCGCGTACTTACACAGTTGGTAAGGTACTGGTATTTATACAAGATAATATTCCTTGAAGTGCTCTGAATTATCTTAAACTTTTCCAGACAGCAGTGGCTTAATGGTAAATCAGAAGGTTTACAACACTAAAGACAGTTTTGATTTCCGAGGTGGGCACAGCACAGTTAGTACGTTATGTATCTTTGTGCTTAACAACAAACAAATAAAACAGTCTGTCAAAGAGAATAAAAACTTCTAGAGAAATATTTTTCATAAAAAATGTCCGGTTGTCTAATTTGTTGTTACTTAACAGAAGAGGTTTATATAAAACGTAGAGGAAAACAAATGTTAGTAATACTTAAAATGTTGTTTAACGGAAACGTTAATATGACAATAATTATCTGGTTAATTATTTTTAATAGTCATTAGTGAGTACAGCTCATTATTTCTAACACGGAGGTTTTCTGCATATGGTTCTGACAGTTCAATATGCAACGAGGAATTTAACTTACTAGGAGAGTAAATATATCATTGCATTGATCTGTGTGTCTTTTGGTTTATTGTACGGATGAATTTCAAATATTATTTACCCTTGATATCAAGGAATTAGATATCATTGTAAACCATCGATAAAACAGTTCGGACCTGATAGAAGACTCAATATTGTTTGTAAAGTTTGTAAAACTTTTTGTTTGTAAATCATTATTCGGAATAACCCTTATTTTAACATGTATTATTTTTCGTATGTTTTTGTTTTGAATTTTGCAAAAGGTTACTCGAGGGTTATCTGTGCTAGCCGTCCCTAATTTAGCAGTGTGAGGCTAGGGGGAAGGCAGCTAGTCATCACCACCCACCGCCAACTTTTTGGGCTACTCTTTTACCAACGAATAGTGGGATTGAACGTCACATTTTAGCGCCCACACGGCTGAAAGGCCGGCATGTTTGGTGGGACCGGGATTCGAACCCGCGACCCTCGGAGTACGAGTCGAACGACTTAACCCATCTGTCCATGCCGTGCCTATAGGAGTGGAATGTTAACTCTAACCTGCTCATAAGAATTGTAATAACTTTCAGTTATCTTAAAAGTGAAAAGCGACTGGTAACACCATTATTACTTTTGGACATTTGAATATTGTAACTTTATTTAAGGTTCGTGTGTGGGCGGAACAATAAATATTTCAGTAAAACTGCGAAATGGTAAAATGAAGAAACTTTGTATAGTTTCAATCGATTAACACAAGTACATAGAGTAACTTGAGTTTGACATATAAAGTATTTACAAGCTCTGAGAGGATTTATTAACGGCTAAATCAGCCAAACTTCCCAGTTGTTGTAACCGTGAAAAAAACAGTATTATTGAACGATGTAATTTTAACAAAAATAATAATGTTTATGTTTTTATTTTTCAAATGAGTCGAGACGTGTTTAAGAAAGTGCACAGTATATTAGTCTTGGTATAGGCAGACAGATAGATGAAAATTAAAGGGAATACAAACTTTCTATTTAAATAGTGTATGAAGCAACGCGTTGTTCAAAAAAGGATTTCAAAAACAAGTAGGCTCAGAGTTTACATCTTTAAGGTTACAAGTGAACACAGCATCTGCAACACATTCATATAAAAAGTGTGAGTATACACATTTTTACATGTATTTCCCACATCATTGTTTCATACTTTTTAAGATATGATTTCTTTTACTAAGAGTTAGCACCATTTTGAAATTTCAAATAAAAATAATTAAGAACATATCGTGAGAGCCATGACGCAAAAGATGTTACGCTTGTTTATGGTATTTCAGAATAGATATTGTGTCATGAAGATTGTCATATCTACCGTTTTTATGAATGCTGTAAGGAGAAATTCCTTCACATATTGTCCTAAGGCACTCTGTTTCTTAAAATAAATTACGTTTCGGGTTCCGTATATTTTTATTTTAGAGTCTCTGTCGACGAAATTTATTTTTCAAAGCTAAGTTCACTTGCTTAACATTTATTATTTGAGTTTTTTGTTTTGTTTTACTTATTCGTGAATTGACATGGAAGTGCTTTTACGATTTAAACAAAAGCAAAACCTAATAAGAGAAGCGAGTTTGCTTATGTGCTTTAGTGGTTTTAGCTATAAAAGCTTTTAAAGTTTCTATAACAAAATTGCATAACGAACACGGTGCTCTTGGTTTATTTGTTTTGAATTTCGCGCAAAGCTACTCAAGGGTTATCTGCGCTAGTCGTCCCTAATTTAGCAGTGTAAGACTTGAAGGAAGACAGCTAGTCATCACCACCTACCGCCAACTCTTGGGCTACTATTTTACCAACGAATTGTGGGATTGATCGCATATTATAATGCCCCCATGGCTGAAAGGGCGAGCATGTTTGGTGCGCCCGGGATTCGAACCTTTGACCCTCGGATTACGAATCGAATGCCTTAACACACTTGGTCATGCCGGGCACAAGTATTAAAGATATAATACACTTTGTACTAACAATTTTTAATGTGGTCATCGACTTTTCTATTAAATTTGTGTTAATGAACTGCTTCAAAAACAAATGCTGGAATAGTGGGATTGGGCGTCACATGATAACGTCCCCACGGCCCTCATATTACGAGTCGATTGCCTTAATCCACCTGGCTATTCCGGGCCAGAAATTATCTTGGATCACTGAATTGAAAAATCAACAACAACAAACTTTTCATGTTTAAATAACTTTCATAAAATACAGTTTCATGAAAATATTTTACAATATTGAGTAATAGCGGTTTAATTTTGTCTGTGTAAAGTACGTTCATCTGGTTCAATATCCTAATAAATAAAACAGTCTGTGAGAGAGGATCAAAACTTCTAGAGAAATATTGTTCATAAAACTACTTACATATACCGTTGCCTGATTTGTGCTCTGTATATTGCGGGTATCGAAACCAAATTTTTAGCATTATAAGATCATAAATTCCCCGCTGAGCCACTGGAATGGTGTATTAATATGTGAAAAGGTTATTTGAGACATTTGCATATACATACAGGTTTAAATAATATATACCAGCTTTAACGTTATGGTTATATTAGTGTCTATGTTTTCCAATAAATTTAGAACAAAAGTTAATTAGTTTTCGAATTTGCAGAAAACGAGAAACAACAAAAAAAACTTTATTGTTATGCGTCTAAAAGGTTTATTCTGTAGCATTTTAATATTAATGTATTTAGGCCAGTTATCTTACATCCTCTAACTCATAGCCCTGAACGATCAACTTGCATACAAGGGAGATTCTTAGCATATAGAAACAACAACGATACATTCGATCTTGGACTAAAGAAAGACGCTGAATTTGATGACTGATAAGAGAGTGGGACCTTTATCTACAACTATCACGTAAATCTTCCCTGGAAATTTTGGTTTTTTTAGATTAAGTTACTGATACTTTTAGGACTAGTTGAAATAACTACAGGGGAAGTACATGAATTTTTAGTAAAGAGCTCTGGCATGAATATTCAACGTGCTCTTTTGAGCGGTGTTTAAGAAAAGTTTATTTAAATTAAAAATTAAACTTTCATCGAAATCAAATATATCGGTAATTATTATTTTTTATGGATCAATGATTTCAGTTTATATAAAAAGCACTTCAGTTTATTTCTATGCAACAATTGTTTAAAACATAAAGGTATATTTTTGAAAAGTGAAATAAATGGATATTTACAAGAAGAGGAGACAATTTTACAAACTTGGCTTAAGGTGTTCGACTCGCCATCTGAGGGTCCCGTGTTCGAATCCTGCTCGCACTAAACATGCTGGCCCTTATCAGCCGTGAGGACGTTATAATGTGACGGTCAATCCTACTAGTCGTTGGTAAAAGAGTAACCCAAGAGTTGGCGGTGGGTGGTGATGACTAGCTGTCTTCCCTCTAGTCTTGCACTGCTAAATTAGGGACGGCTAACGCAGATAGCACTTGAGTAGCTTTGCACGAAATCCAAACAAACAAACGTGAGACATTCACTATGTTTTTAAGACGTTACTCTGAAATTTGTTTTAAAAGTAGTTTTATGTTTTATGCAACTACAATATTGATGTTGTTGACGTGTCATAATTATTTTATGCATTACTGTAAAAACTAGTTTTATATTTTATGTTCGTGTTATGTTAATACGAATTGCAGTAAATCGCAATATTTACTTCTTCCTTCTAAGAATAAAACTTTTCTCCTGGTGTGAGTTCAAAGCCTTTTGCAGCCAGGATGTTCACTCAACCTTTGAGACATCTTTATCTCAATCCTATTAGAATATAAAATGTTTTTAGCTGTGGCTTGAAAACCTGAGTTAAAGTGCATCAAGAAGATGTAAGTTACGATGTCATAACTATTTTCCGCTTACGCTTGACGTAAGAAGTAGAGTGAACTCTAAGTGCACCAAAGCCAAATCCTTTCTGGAGTGTTAAAGCAGTCCCATAGTTGTGCGTGTTATTTGTTGAATGTTATATTTTGACAAATATTTTAGGAAAAAACTTCACAAATCTAGAACCACGTACAAACTGTCTCTGTATAAATAGATAAAAGGTTAAAATCCAAGGTTAAAACGACGACAAAGAAGAATAAATGGCTGGCTATTCAAGGAGGGGTCAACAGGTTAAAATCAAAGGTTAAAGCGATGACAAAGAAGAATAAAAAATGGCTGGCTATTCAAGGAGGGGTCAACACAATGGGTGAAAAGGTAAGAACTGTTGACAAAATGAAACACAAACGGGCAGTGGTCAACGTATTGAGAGTATGTACAAAATTATTGAAGACATCAATGAGCAGCTGTTAACAAATTGGGAGCACAGACGAGATTATTGGATCAATCAATCAAAATTGGACAACGGTCAATTCACTGGGAACATAGAAAAAATCAATAATAAATAGAAAGTTTTTTTTTTATGAGCCAAGAAGAGTTACTCAAATAGGAAATAATTCAAAACGGGAAGAGGTCCTAGACCTAGTGGGAGCATGTATACAGATATGATATCATAAGCAAGTATTCCCCAAGCTTAGCATGTATCACAAGAGGGTTCTCCAGAGATAGTGAAAGTGGGTCTAGAGACAGAAAGGAAATGAACTTGAAACCAAGGTGACGAAAGCTTAGAAAGACGAAATCACTCCGAACGATTTAAGGCTTAAGGTATTTAATTATATAAATGATGCATTAACAAGATTGCCAGGTTATCCAATGCACCACAACGAAACAAAAACGAAAGATAGCGTAAATAACATGGCGGTTTTGACTGTCTAAAAGGCACAAATATAGTTATGATATTACGAAGAACCTTTTAGAAGAAATTTAACACAAATATGTTATTTTATCAAACTAAAAACTAAATTAGAATATTTTCATTGCAAGAAAATTATATTTATAGAGCACTTAAAGTATAAAATGTTATAGTAAAAGTATACACAATAATATTAATACTTTCAAGTTTTGCAATAGTATAAGGTTGGTATAGCTGAAAATTATCACAAGTTTGTTTTTTAATTACGCACAAAGCTACACGAGGGCTATCTGCGCTAGCTGTCCCTAATGTAGTATTGTAAGACTAGAGGGAAGGCAGCTAGTCATCACCACCGACCGCCAACTCTTGGGCTACTCTTTTACCAACGAATAGTGGGATTGATCGTGACATTATAACGTCCCCACGGCTGAAAGGCCGAGCATGTTTGATGTAACGGGAATTCGAACCTGTGATTGTAAAGAAAATTAGAAATCACAAGACACAAAAATATGCTAAATTTTAAACATTAAGAAAGAAAAACATAAAATAATGTAAGTTACCATAATTGTTGAATACGAAGAAAAAATTCGATTATTTAAAGGTGTGCTAAAATAACACACTTTTATTTAAATTGCATTTAATAAAATGTAATAGGTGTTTTAATTTTCTCAGGCGGTTACATTTGACGTAAAGCGGAAATTTTGTTTTTTCTGTATCAAAAATAAACGGATAAATTATCCATGGTAGCTTGTTCAAAGATCGTGGTAAATTATATATTTTTGAAACCATTGATGAATAGATGTTTTCATTTCTTATGGGATCAAGATAATAACAGTTAGCTTCAGATAAGACCTGTATTATCCACTACATTTGTTTCTGTATTTGTGGCAAGAGTCTCGCTCTAGGGTACCTCACATAAATGTTTCAATGATACATCAGCTTGGATAATAATATCAATAATATCAGACGGAGTTTGCTCCGTGAATCTCTTATTATCGAGCTAGAATCTAATACATTATGACAGAGGGTGGAGATGTTAGGGCATTTTGTTTGTGTTGTCGTTATGACACTTTCGTGCTCGTAAAGCATTTATGCAAAGTGACGAAACATTAGATGTGATTAGGAACACTTCTGACTTATCGTTAGGAACTGAAAGAACAAACTTTCCATAATATCACATAAATAAATCCAGACATTCTTTATATGTTTTAATACATCTAATACAACAACTTCTGGAAACAGCTACCTTTTGTTTAAATTACGTTTAGACAAAGAGGGTCGATGCTCATATGTTAGTTATCTGCCCCATTATATATCTTTATATAGAATACCTCTTCCCCGCTAGTACACTGGTAAGTTCACGGATTTACAACGCTGACATCAGGGGTTCGATTCCCCTCGGTGGACTCAGCAGGTAGCCCAATGTGGGTTTACTAAAAGAAAACATATAAGATAACTAGAGTCACAGTTATTTAAATGTCAAGTGAAATGTAAATTGACTGTCTATTTTTGTTGTCTGTTTAAAATATATATTAATATTAAATGAAATATTAGCTTTTTATATGAATATAAGATGAATCAAATTGTTGTTTCTCTGGATTTCTGGATGTAAATTGTAGATGTTTCTTTTCCCGTTAAAATTATAAACGGTAATCAATTATCTGTACGAGTGTCAAATTATTCCTTTTTTAGGTTTTGTTTGAAAATTAACTATATACTAATTTTTATGTTTTCCATTAATTCATTGGAAACAATTAATTTGAGAAATAAACATATGTTTATTTCTATACGCCATTTAATTAAAGACAATTAAGCTATTCAGCTCACCAGTAAATCTTCTATTGTTTACAGTTTATCATTAAAGGCACTAAACCTACATTGACATCATTAGTAATGACCAAACCCGAACACGTTCATGGTATTTTTATGTAAATCCTATGGTGTACTACAGTTCCACGGATATTTAGCTGGTCAAAACGGAAAACGATTTCTAAGCCCTCAGCAATGGTGGGAGGAGATTTCTGAATAATTTACTGAATCTCCTCTAACAAAAGTCGACTGTGGATAATGTGTTAATGAAGCGAAATACTTCAGACTGTGTTGATGTGATATATTAGCTCAGCTTGCCGTTAAACTATGGAACACGTTGTGAAAGTAAAGTAAGTGTCTCATATTACATTCATCAACGAGACATTATGGTGGTTTCAAGATTACGTTCTTGGAGTAAGATCTACGTTGTTAGATTTTACTGACTGAAAGCAGCTCATAAGCCGCTTATCACAGGGTTGGCATTGAGGAATGGAATGATTTAAAGCTATAATGCGCAACAACGAATCCTCTTGCTAACTGTTCTTCTCGGATTGATTTGTTTTGAAACGACGGTAATCTAGATAACGTTTTGAATATGACTATGTAATCCCATCATGAATAAATCTAGTCGGTTGGAAGCAGCTGAAGGAGCAAGTATGTCTCGTTTTATTGTGTCATTTTGAAAAAAAAAAGTGCATTTTTTCATGATGGTAAACCTCACACAAAGGACCCGTACTACTTCCAGAATAAATTGCGCTGTCTTTATCAGTGATATGAGGCTGAAAGACAAATGAGAACAGATTCAGGAATCTTTCTGTAATTAGGACTAGAGTGTCAGGAAGAGGAACAATGTATTCTACTGGGTACCACCAGTCCATGTTAAGTGGCCCACCCAGTGGCACAGCGGTAGTCTTCGGACTTTCAACGTTAGAATCCGGGTTTAGATACCCGTGAAGGGCAGAACACAGATATTTCGTTGTATAGCTTTTTGCTTAATTATAAACAAATAAACCGTGCTAAGTTTTAGTGTCTAGGTCCGCACTACGAATAATGACTCATTAAGATATGATCGTAGTAGAGAAAGACTATATTCATTTTGTTATAATGTGTTGTTCCAAGACTTTTGATAATGTAAATTATACTCAAGTCTTCTTTTAATGATTGAGTTAGGTTTAGGTTTTTAGCAATGTTATACAGCCATTCTAATAGGTAATAGTTATCCTTACCCTATTTTTCTTATTTATCTAATGGATAAGAGTGAACAAAAAGTTGAAATGAGTGAACATTGTAGAGAAAATCCTAGGGGTCTAAAAACGTATGAAGATAGTCCAACTACTTCTTTGGTTAGGACTTTTTAATTAACTCTAAAACAGTCATTCTAGACCGTGCGTTTGTCTTCCATTTCACCTTAGTTTAGTTTCCTTCATCATGAATACTCTAAAAGACCCATAGAACCAAGTCTTGACTTATTCGTTTGTTTAGCTATTTCAAGGTTTGCTGGAGGGATATTGATTTTGCCCGTTATTTTTTGGTCTAATGTTTGGACATCGTTATGTTAGGAAAGAAGTTACATGTAGCGTACAGTGGCTGAAACGTAAAATGTCTGATTTGGAATCAGTTCTAAAATTTTCACAATTACTGGTGGCTAGCGTATGTAGCTTATTCACAGCGAATACTCGAAACAAACATACGTGCTCAATTGTCACTATTTTAAACTAAAGTAATACGCAAAACAAAAGTATCTAGTCTAAAGCTAAGTTATAGTAACGACGTGAGCTTCATTTAGCTTTAAATTCTTTAGGCTTTCCAATAAAAAAAGATTGAGTAAAACATTGTGAGTTTCTGTTTGACGTTGCTGCAATCGAAACCCTTTAAGTGGTTTAGTAAACTTGAAATACAACTGAATCATATACACGTTTTCTCTCACCGATGTACTATTTCACATTATACGACCCTGTGCAGCAAATAAGCTTTATTTAAATGTATATAACAACATTAAATAACTAAAAGAAAACTGTTGGTAAAAACAAAACACAATATAAAATATTTGATAAATGTCATTAAGATGAATATAATGTCAAACTTAACTAAAGTTCTATTGCAAAATTCAACTTATCATTCTTAAACTGATAATGATGCTATGAGTTATATTCCCGCAAAGAGACATACAAATATTAAAACGAAGGAAAGCTTAACCCATGATCAAAACTGTCGTGATAAAAACAAATATAAGCGTCGACTTCGACACAGTTTGCTTTAGCACTGACGCGTTTGCATCTTAATCGATTTGTTTGTCTTTTGTATTCAACCGTTTTGAGGTTTGTTTGTTGAGGAACTCTTTTTGTTACAGAGAATACGGAAAAATGAAACTTCTTAGGACATCAGAAAGTCACTTTTGTTCTGATACTGAATAGAATAATATTATATGTATAACCTAAATGTGCCTAAATAAGTTTTGATATTCAAAAAAATTTAACGTTGTTTTATGGAAGTGGCCTGGCATGGCCAGGTGGTTAAGGTACTCGACGCATAATCATAGGGTCGCGGGTTCGAATCCCAATCACATTAAACATGTTCGCCCTTTCAGCCGTGGGGACGTTATAAAGTTACGGTCAATCCCACTATTCGCTGATAATGATCGGTGTCTCGCATCGGATTGGTCACTTTTTCTGTTCCGTTGATGTTTGGAAGCAACATGGCGGAATTTGTCTTGTTTTATTTTTACCTCTTCGTTGTGTAATATACATGACGTATCTATTGGATAATACATTATTTCTTGGAATACAAGTTAACGGTCAACATTGAAGTGTAACATGGAGATGCGGAATGATTGAAAACAACGTTTAATTACCATTCTGGATTTTTTTTTTCCATTTAATGTAATAATGATAAAATAATTAGATTCTTACACATCCAACCACCTACAGCAGGTAGAGCCAAGTGTTTTGCGTATTTATCTCCACCACATATCTAACTTAAATCTTAGCTTATTTAACCTCTGATGAAAAGTAAATTGGATATTATATAGTAATAGGTAATCAGAGTAGGTGCTCAGCGTTACTACAGATACATCTGGACAGCCAGTTAAAGAAACGGTATTTGTTAACGTTGTTCCTGCTAGACGGACACCTATTATGATGTCTTCTGTTGAAACTGTAGGTGCCCTTACTATGATTAAACACACAAAACGATAAATTTAAATGGACATTTACCAGTATTTTTAAAGTAGTCTTAACAAAGCGATTAGTAAGTGTATGATACAGTTATATATTCTGTACGTAGTTGAATGACAAATGTTTAAGAAAGCCAAGCTTCGATGTTTGAATATTTACATCATCTAGTAAGTTTCAAAGAACAAAAATTAATTCAAACTTCCGAGGTTTTTACTTCTTATTCATTATATTAAAATTTAAATTCCAAAACTTTTCTACAATAAGATAGTAAAGTGTGAGTACTTTATAATAATTAGATGCCATAACAGCGAGTTAGAACCTAAATTATTTGTTTACCTTGTGTATAACTTGCTATGCTATTTAGATAACCCTTTCAAACATCAGTCCATTAACTTGAAATTTTATTCTAACGCCTAAATTATGGAAGGTTTACAATTCAGCTCGGTCATTATGTGTAACGTTCATTATGTAACAAGATGAGCAGCTCTGGATTTCAACATCATAAAGTCTCAGACTAAAGGAAAATCTCTTGTACAATTAAATAAAACGTTTTCAATCATACTTTAATTCGTATTACACATGTGGCTAAATAGACCATTTGTTTATTTGTTGGGAAAATATTCTTATGGCTTAATTTGCTAAGATTCCTGAGTGTAGGTAAAATATTTTGTAATCATATCATATCTTACTGCGTATATTTACATTTTAATTACATCGGAAAGAAAGGATAATAAATTATGAGGGCTACGCTTGTTACAACTACTTGTAAACTGGCTGAGAAAACGTCGTTACATTAGATAGACTATGTAGCTGGTAATTTTATTATCTTTGAACAAAAATATAATGATTAGCAAATGAAATAGGCCCGACATGGCCAAGCATGTTAAGGCGTTCGACTCGTAATCCGAGGGTCGCGGGTTCCAATCCCGGTCGCACCAAACATGCTCGCCATTTCAGCCGTGAGGGGTTATAATGTGACGGTCAATCCCACTATTTGTTGGTAAAAGAGTAGTCCAAGAGTTGGCGGTGGGTGGTGATGACTAGTTGCCTTCACTCTAGTCTTACACTGCTAAATTAGGGATGGCTAGCGCAGATAGCCCTCGAGTAATTCGGAACGAAATTCAAAACAGACAAACAAAGCAAATTAAATTGTTTTCACTAGGGAAAGGTCAGGCGTGACTTGTATCTGCTAGGACTTCCACCAGCGGCTCCGTACTAAATCTGAAGGATCATAATCAGATGAGACTCGCAGATGGTAGGGCACAGATAACCTCTTATGTAGCTTTGTGCTTTACAATAAATAAACTTATATGGTAGTGCCTAAGATTATGTAATGACGTCATGCGTCGTGGATTCTTATGTTTGCCATTTCCTTTGTTTTCAAGTAATATAATTAATAATATGTACCTGCTATAATCACTCTGTAATTAAATTAACTGGTTATATGTGCATCATAATGATTTTATATTATACTAGAAGTTACGGAATTAATCTAATAGAGATTTAAGCAGATTAGACCTGTATTGTCGTAGGGACTTTAAAGTTTGAGATTAACTTACTGTGTTAAAGTTTGAAACTGAAGTTTAGTATTGTAGACGTCTAAATCTATTTTAAACTTTTAAGTTTTCACTTTAAAATCAATGGCCACGTCTGGTGTTAACCTTAGTGTTTTCATTGTTCACTAGCGCAGCTCTGTAAGTGTTAACAAAAATATTTTGAACTAAGGGATTCTGTACAAAAACAAAATAATAGAAATAAAGTGTTATCTGGACATTGCAGTGTAAAACACTCTCTAACACTTACATGTGTTGAGCAGAAATGACAATGAAGACTGTTCAGTGATATACAAGACAGAACAGCTTAAGACACGGTATTATATTTCGTTTCAGAAACTAAGATTTAACGAATTAAAATATAATACGTATTAGTTCAGTTGGATATTAACAGCCATAATGAGACCTGAATTAATTTAAACTTATAGTAATCGTGAATGTCGTTGTTTGAGGTTTTCGTGCAAAGCTATACATAAGGTATAGTTGTTCCTAATTTTGTAGCTAATAAATAGCACTTTTTGGACACTCTTTATCTGAACAGAAAGAAGAACTTGACCATCACTTTTATAAAGCGTTCATTGTTCAAAGTACGGAGTGCGTTTTTGCAAGAACTTGTTGCAAACCATGAATCCCCTGATTAACTAATCACTGGACCACACAAGACCTTATATATAAAAACAAACTTACGTTCACAGTTCATATAATCTTTCCTTTCTTTACATGGTAAATATAAATGTGTTTGGATATTAGAAGTATGTTCCTTGTGCTATTTGGCCCTAAACAAAATGCAATAAAAAACATAACTGCATCTTTCTTAGCTTAACATCCTGTTTAACGGTTGTATCACAGGGTATTTCAAAGCGAAGCTCTCCTATTCTGTGATTAATTATAAAAATATGAAATATATAAAATGCTCAACGACTGGAGAGAAAGACGGTTTGCTACCTTTAACCATATTAGTAAAATATTGTTTCCTTGTTTTGAATTTCGTGCAGTAAGAACCTTTCTTGTAATTGCAAATATTGATTTGGGACTAAATAATCTAAATGTTTGCCTTGGCCACGAGATTCTTCCTCAAAATACATAAACAAAGGAAAGACCAAGTGTTTAAAGCTGTGTAACCAGTATCTGGTATGTGGTTAAAGGAGGTATGTTGCCAAGTTAGACGAAGCACATGTCTATCTCAGTACTCGCAAAATGTCGATAAATTGGCATTGTGTTGTTTGTGGTACAATATTTACAGATTATTATTTTTTTTTTTATTTTAATCTGAAAACTACTATGCACAGTAAGTGGGCTGAACGACCAAGACGCCAACCTCAAGGATCAAATAAACCATCTCTAACTTAAACCTGTTGGAAAGATGGAAGATGACCAACCAGCAGCGCCCACCACCTACATAGCTTCTCTTAACTGAAAAGCAGAATTGACTGCGAAATTTATAACACCTCTATAGCTGAAAGAGCAAAAAAACATTATTAGTAACCTTGGACCTTTTAATTTCTACCCCGGAGCGTTAGTAACCAAGCTTTGCTCAGTCATTGAAAATGGTAAAGAGCATATCACGAAAGGTTTATAAGGAATGTGTGGCTGTTGCAGATTAGAGATATAGTGGTAAGTTAAACATCTTAAGAGTCGAAAGAAGTGTCTCAGTAAACTCTGTATATTAAAGGTAATATGGTGGCATCGCAATGTTTTTGGATTGCCCAAACTGGCCCTGGATCGTCGTCGCTCGTTCTAGGACGATAGACTTTGTAAAATGTATACAACGGAGATGAGACAACGTTGACCTCAGTGGACGACGTGCCATCGGACAGAATATCACTTTTGATAAAAAGAGGGTTGTAGGTCTAAATACGCATGAAATTTGTATCAAAAAAGTAAATTAAAATTTTTAACGAATTATTTACTATTCATTATTTACTATTTTCTTAAAGTACAAATTTGAAATTTCATCGAAGGCTATTGAAGTTCAAACCATCTTCAGACGGTTTCTCTATTCTAGAATCTTATTGTAACATAAAATGAAGAATGTGTTAATACAAGCTAAACATCCTTTTCTATTTAACTGTACTTAAGTTACGTATTACAGTTTCAAATGGCAGGAAATTTTTATTTAAAAGTTTATTGATTTTTAATTAATTAGTTAAATGAATGTCCATATGAGTCAAATATACATTTTGCTAAAAGGTTAATATTAGGTTGAGGAATAATTCGTGAGCGTTTTTAAATAATTTCATTCAAGCATTACATGCAAGACTATACAATACTTCAATGCATGAACACATTACACCCAAAACATTTATTATGATACTTTATTTCATGTAATACCTAGGTATATAGTATGCATTGTTTTAAACGAAATTGCAAGAAATTAAATGTGAAAAGCAGATGGTGTCGAAAATG
Organism: Tachypleus tridentatus; assembly: GCF_004210375.1. Classification (NCBI taxonomy): domain Eukaryota; kingdom Metazoa; phylum Arthropoda; class Merostomata; order Xiphosura; family Limulidae; genus Tachypleus; species Tachypleus tridentatus. The sequence goes on along the minus strand of NC_134825.1, from coordinate 12,595,466 downwards.
CTCGATTTTGTCCACTTGACATTCCATTTAATGAGCTGAAAATGAAAGCAAAAAATTAAGGACATATGAAAATCAAACACACCATCTATTAGAGCAAAAAATTATCTACCAAATGACATGAAATATTTTTCGAAAGCGTTTCATTTATGAATATATTTATTTAACTTGAAAAATCTCTCACGAATTATTCCTCAACCCAATACATACAATTTTCTTTTTTAATACAAATATATTTTACTATACAAAGAGCAATACAAGTTATAATAACGGTTATTACAACTAATGATTTATATTAAAAAAGTTTTACAGACTTACACACAATACTAAGACTTCTATCTGGTCTGGAACTGAATCTTTTATCAACGGTTCATGGTGAGGGAATTAGTTCTATCTTGATACACGGGTACACTTCTCTTGACGGAAATGTCAGCTAGCTCTATTCGTTGCTGGTCTTACACGGTTTACAAAGTGAATCTTCGTCGAGGAAGAAATGTAACGTCCGAAGTTAATTTTCTACAGTTGAACTATTTGTAATGTTCAAAATCTATGGACGTTCCTGGTCAAATATATGTAGTTGTCCAATTAATAATAATTTTCATCACAATTATAGCTTCAGATTTTATAGTATACTGATTGCAGTAAGTCAACATTACAATACTATCTCTTCGCGTTGCCTTGATTACCTTTTATAAGCTTTAAGGCGAGGTTCTCGAAAGTTCAGTTGGTAACAATGTAAAGCATATGTTGTTGATTCTTATACTCTTCTACAAATTTAGAAAACAGGCGTAATTTTCGCAATACACATTTAACTATATAAGTCACGTGCATTTATAAATATATACAAACTGAAACAAACACAGATATTAAAATAAATGAATAATACTTAATCCATTAAATATATATAATAACTGATAACAGCCTTTTGATTCGGAACTTTAACTTAACATAGTCTCCTCTATTTTTAATCATGGGTTATTAGGATGAAACTGAATCAAACAACAACAACTAGATTTTGAGGTAGTTCTTGATGTTTTCAGGTTATTTATGTAGATATAATACTGTGTTTTTTTTGTTAAACATTACAGACAGTACCTTTGTATGTAATAAAAGCCATAGTGAATAAACAATAGTATTTATATCGTTTTCTATAATAGCGATAGTTTAATAAATTCGGCCCGGCATGGCGAAGTGTGTTAAGGCACTCGAATCGTAATCTGAGGGTCGCTGGTTTGAATCCCGTCAACCAAACGTACTCGCCCTTTCAGCAGTAGGGGTGTTATAATGTGACAGTCAATCTCACTATTTGTTGGTAAAACAGTAGTCCAAGAGTTAGCGGTGAGTGGTGATAACCAGTTATCTTCCCTCTGCGCTTACGCTGCTAAATCAAGGACGGCTTGCGCAGATAGCCCTCGTGGAACTTTGTGCGAAATACAAAAATAAACAAGCACTTAATAAATTATTTGAATATCTTATCAAACAAAAGCGGGCCCGGTATGGCCAAGCGCGTTAAGGCGTGCGACTCGTAATCTGAGGGTCGCGGGTTCGCATCCGCGTCGCGCCAAAAATGCTCGCTCTCCCAGCCGTGCGGACGTTATAATGTGACGGTAAATCCCACTATTCGTTGGTAAAAGAGTTGCCCAAAGAGTTGGCGGTGGGTGGTGATAACTAGCTGCCTTCCCTTTAGTCTTATACTGCTAAATTAGGGACGGCTAGTGCAGATAGCCTTCGTGGAACTTTGTGGGAAATTCAAAAATAAACAAACACTTAATAAATTATTTGAATATTTTATCAAACAAAAGCGTTTAAATATGTAATCTTACTTTCCAAGATCTGGACATAGAGAAGTAAAGAGAAACAGTTTTTGTCTCATTTGTTTGCAAGCAAAAAATCTTCTTTATGAATCTTAAATGTTTAAATTTTTGTAACTTTTCAAAAGCAATATCCAAATAAAGATACACAGGAGGGACACAAATGTTCCGATGTGCTTTATCTGATATTTTCATGCACTATATCTAATTTTTATATGCAAGAGTATCTTATTTTTGTGAGTTGAATGTTTTTGTTGTTTTCGTGTGCGACTTTTCATATTAAAAGGATTAATTATTTGTTTATTTTTGATATTCACGCAAAGCCAAACAAAGGCTATTTTAACCAGTCGATTCTAATTTTCTACTTATAGACTAGATAAAATACGAGCAACGTAACAGCTCTTAGGTTACTCTAATAGGATAGTGAGAGTTTACCTTCACTCTTATAACGCACACAAGGCCTGAAAGTGTGGAGCTTAAATTGGCGACAAAGGGACGCGAATCTTTACTCTATAATTTACAGTCAAAACGTTAACCAAGTAAACAATCCCAACTCAGAAAGATAAAGCACGAACAATTTTGTTTTTTACACATTATGAACTTCACAGGAATTTCTGTCGGTCCTAATGATGTAATATTCTTTGGAATAGTGCAGTAACATTCGACGCTGTTAGAACATTGTGATTTAACCGACGAATGACATATTCCTCTAGTTGTAACCAAGCTTCTATTTTATTGAATTTTGTCTCTGTGTTTGTTTGTTACTTAGAGCAAATCTATGCGGGCTATCTGTGCTGTGCCACCATCAGTACCGAACAATTCGAGTTTTAGTGTCATAAGCTTTACAGATTTACCCCTGAGTCGCTAGGAGACTATTTCATTGAAAGTAATTTTGGTAATTAATTCAGTTAACGTTGATGAATTCCGATCTCTAATGCGACTTGGAAATTTTATTTTAGTCATGAATACAGTAGTTAACAAAGAGAACTTTAACATCTCGCATATAAACAAAATTAATTTAGTTTAAGAGTAAAGTCTTGCATTTCCATATCTCGGGAGTAGTTCGTTTTGTTATTCTCAGACGTTATTTAATGTGGAAGAGTTGGAACTATTGAAATCTAAGGATGTTATAGAAACGTAATTTAACGTAAAGATTTAGTCACTACATGCATATGTGTTGACTGTATAGACATTAGTTCTTATTCTGCGCTTTTATATAGAGGTTAATAATGATACAGTAATGAGTGTGTGTGTTTTTTCTTATAGTAAAGTTACATCGGGCTATCTGCTGAGTTCACCGAGGGGAATCGAACCCTTAATTTTAGCGTTGTAAATCCGAGGAGCTACAATAACGACTAAACGTTAATATTTGTATTGTTTTTTATACTACCATTAATTAAATCTTTACAAGCAAGTTCAAATATTTTATGAGTTAAGATGTTAAAGTTCTCTTATGCAGTTGGTGTATATTATAGGATGGGACAGCTAAAGTTATTCACATAAGTATTTGACTAATGTTCAATATTTATATTTTAAACGTAAAAAAATAGCGTATTACAGGATTTTATGGCATGACATTTCCTCACGTTTAATAAAAACACCAAGTATGAATAAATACTTATATATTAGCCTGACATGGCCAGGTGATTAAGGTGTTCGACTCGTAATTTGAGGGTCGTGGGTTCGAATACTTGTAATACCAAACATGCTCGCCCTTTCAACTGTGGGGATATTATAATGTGCGGTTAATCTCATTATTCGTTGGTAGAAGAGTAGCCCAAGAGTTGGCGGTGGGTGGTGATGACTTACTGTCTTTCCTTCTAGTCTTACACTGCTAAATTAGGGACGGTTAGCACGGATAACCCTCGAGTAGCTTTGCGCGAAATTAAAAAACAAACAAACAAACGAAGAAATACACTCATAACAAATAATTAAACAGATATTTTGCTCCAAAGAAGCATAAAGAAAGAAATAAAACAAGTTATATGCTCAACTGTAAATGAAGTTTATCCGAACGGAAAAAAAATCAAACTCTAACATGATATAGTTTAGTTTATTATTTTCACATTTATTACCTGTTTTACTAAATTTAGACACAAAACGTATCTAAATGTACACTAACAATAGATTATTTCTGGAGTAGGTTACACAAAGTTTCATTTTTAGGAACGTATTATTTTGTAAAAAAATAACAGAAATAATGAATTATCCATTATTTGAAAGATAAGTGTTAGTGGATTTAAAATAATTCATGTTCCTGGCAGATAAATAATTGACAATCAGTGTTTACTATGCTGAGATATTAGGATACTCTTCACTAATCCGTGTAAAATATTATCAAAATGTGTATAATTCACAAAGTATCTACATTATTCACTTTTAACTGGTGTGATTATATACAGATATGAATACGTTATATCGAAAATGGCAGTGTAGTCTCTCTATGTCGCCACGTTCAATCATAATCTATCTGATGAGCATTGTTGTTCACAATTGCCCATTGTGTACGTTTGTGCTTAACAATTTGTTTATTGATCGAACAAAATAAATTATTTTCGCTAAGACTAAACTTAAATAAGGTATCATTCATAGTTAGAAGAAAAGTAAGAAATAATATACATTTGAAGCGAAAAAATCTTCAGCATAAACACAAGACTAAACAGACATTTATAAATGTTTTATTGTAATTGTTACGATTTGTTTGTTTGTCTTCAGTTTACGAGCAAAGCTACACGACGGCTATCTGCGCTAATCGTACCTAATTTGGCAATGTAAGACTAAAGGGAGGGCATCTGGTCGTCACGCCCATCGCCAACTCGTGGGCTACTCTTTTACTAACGGAAAATGGGATTGACCGTCACATTATAACGCCCTCCTCAGATTACTAGTCGAGTGCGTTAACCACCTGGCCATTTTGGGATCGATTATTTTGAAGTGGACAGCCCAGGAAGCTGAACTTTATCTGTCTGGACATCGTCGTGAACGTGCAAGTACTGGTCTCACTTTTATTATTTTCTGTTAGAAGTTGAAAATATCGTTTGACGTCCATTGCTTTTTAAAATATAGAAATTTATATTTATAGACTGTATTCACCTTTCAGTTACACGTTAAGAATACAAATGTAAAAAAAATAAATAAGAAAGAATATTTACCTTCACTTAGGAGGGTCGACAAAAATTTCTTATGTTTCTGTTCATAGGTTTATAAGAATATCAGCTGAGATTGACAAGAAGAGTCATGTGAGTCACTTTAGAAAATTACAACAATTCAGGTTTTTATCCTAAACAAAGAAATATTTATATTGGAGTAAGAACAAAATTAGCGTTAATGTTCTTCATGTGTCATGTGTTAAATCATTTTATTGCAAAATAAAACAAACAAGCAGTAAAAACATTAAGTGAAAACTTATTGCCAATATAAAATCTATTTTTGAAATGAAAAAAAAATCATAAAGAAACATCAAAACTGTCATGGAAGAAGAAATCAAAATCGCCCCAGGAAGGACATAATGAGGAAATTAGGGGACGGGTTTGGTTTGTCTTGAATTTAGCGCAAAGATACACGAGGGTTATTTGCGCAGGGGAGGGGGGGAGAGAAAATATTAACACGTTGAGAATGTGAAGACAAAGTTATTTGTTATGAATCATTAAGTTTCTCTGCTTTTTATGGATATTTGTTCTCTGCCCTTCACGGGTATCGACAGCCGGTGTCTAGTAGTCTAGTATGCTCATGAGGAAGGCGTCAAGAAAAATAAGTTGAGGAAATCGAAACAAAACGAAAATGAGGAGACTAGATAAAAGACAATGGAGTCAAATAGATCGAAACAAGGAATGCAATAATGAACAGATATAACGAAACCTCTTTTTAGCACCTTATTTTAAATTAGAGTATAATACGCATCAGAACAGAATGGACATAAGAGTAAACATAAGGTGGAAACTGGAAATGAAACAGAATTTAACGGCTATACACAATTTTTAACGATTTTCGCCTTGTTGTAGAGACATTAAATATCTTCGGTAATTTAATAAAATTATTTTACCCTAAAAACAGTCTGTACTACTGGCTCAAATTCCAGTTTGAGGGTCTGCGACCCTAAAACTCGAGGTTAGATACTCGTAAAGGGCACGGCTCATACAGCCTGTTGTTTGGCTTCGTGCTTAAACACAAGCAAGTTATATTTAAATTTTCGTCTATTAATGAAATCAATTTAAGGTTATCATGGGTTTCTCCCATTTCTTTTTAATTATTTTGGTTAAAATGACATGGGATGGCTTCTGAAGTTAAACACATTTCTGTACTTTCAAACCTATCTTGCGTATCTCACCTTAGTATAATATTCCAGTTCCTGTTACTTTAATCTTGTACTGATTACATTATTGAATAAAAACCCAAAAGCTTAACGTATAGATTGTTCGTTCTGTATAAATAACAATGTGTATACTTGTCAAGCGACATGTAAACAGTATATAATCACACAGTTAAAATCACGTATATGTATAAAATGAGCACATTTGCGATAACCTGATCCATTACTGAAGCATGGCACTTCTTCCATTAAATTAATTTGGGACATTAGAGCGTTGTAAAATATTCAGTTTCTTCCAGGAAATGACCACGTATCCTTTAAAGCCGTCAATCTTAAGAGTGGTATATATATATATAAAGTGAATACACTAGCGCCAGAAAAACGTGTTTTATACTTTACATTTGGTACGATTCCTTACACTGCAATCGAGTACTTCGAAATCAAATAAACTCAGAAAAAAAAAGCTAGTTGAGACAGTCATTAGATACACGTGCATTTATTACCGTCTTATATTTCTATAGTACATTGTGAGACTCGTAATCCGAGGGTCGCGGGTTTGTTAAACATGCTCGCCCTCCCAGCCGTGGGGGTGTATTTTTGTCAATTATTCGTTGGTAAAAGCTAGCCCAAGAGTTGGCGGTGGGTGGTGATGACTAGCCGCCTTCCCTCTAGTCTTACTGCTAAATTAGGGACTAGCAGGGATAGCCCTCGAGCTAGTCATTTCCAAACAAACAAACAAATCTATAGTACATTGTTTTATTTGTTGTTTTTTTTGTAATTACGCGCAAAGCTACTGGGCTACTCTTTTACCAACGAATAGTGGGATTGACCGTCACATTATAATGCCCCCACGGCTGAAAGGGCTAACATGTTTGGTGTGACCTGGATTCGAGCCCGCCACCCTCAGATTACGAGTCGAACGCCTTAACCCACCTAACCATGCCGGGCCTCTGTGGTATATTGATAAACGGAGTTGTGCACTATCACCTTTTTGGTATGGTCAAGTGGTTAAGGTACTCGACTCCTAATTCGAAAGTGGCACATTCGAATCCCCGTTACACCAAAGATGCTCTCCTTTCAGCCGTGGTGGAATTATAATGTGATAGTAAATCCAAATATTCCTTTGTAAAAGAGTAGCCCAAGAGTTGGCAGTGGTTGGTGATTACTAGCTGCCTTCCTTTTAGTCTTATACTGCTAAATTAAGGACGGCTAACATATATAGCCTCGTGTAGGTTTGTGCGAAATTCAAAACAAACAAACAAACAATTCTTGGCATTATCTCTTATTTATATTTCTCTTAGTGATACTTATGGCTCATTCTAAACAGATGAAGCTATTTTATGCTGAAATTCTTTCGGAAAAATTGTCACTATTACAGGAATAATAAGAGATTTTCTAGTAATATTTTATGTGTAATACGAGGGCTGTTCAAAAAAATACGTGGACTGACGTCATAAAACAAAATGTACTTTATTTAGAAGTTACAGGTCTGGGACCCCTTCAAAGTACTCTCCTTCCCAACGCACACACTTATCCCAACGGTGTTTCCATTTGTTGAAACAGTCCTGGTACGCTTCTTTTGTAATGTCCTCCAGCTCCTTCGTCGCATTTGCCTTAATCTCGGGAATCGTCTCAAATCTTCTTCTTTTCAAGGGTCTTTTGAGTTTGGGGAACAAGAAAAAATCGCAAGGAGCAAGGTCAGGTGAGAAGGGAGGTAGGGAAGAACAGTGATCGAGTGTTTGGCTAAAAACTCACGAGTTCTGAGGCACAAATTTCGCAGCAACGCGGTGCATCTTCAAATTTTCGGTCAAAATCTCGTAACAAGATCCAACTGATATCCCAAACTCTTCAGCAATCTCCCTGACAGTCAGACGTCGATTTGCCCGCACAAGGGTGTTGATTTTGTCGACGTGTGGGTCGTCAGTTGACGTGGAAGGACGTACAGGACGCTCATCATCTTCAATGAACTGTCGACCATTCTTAAAACATTCATGCCACTTGAAACATGCCGTACGATTCATAGCAACATCATAAGCCATGTTAAGCAAAGCGAAAGTTTTAGTCGCAGATTTTCCACGTTTAACACAAAATTTCACAGCAAGTCGTTGCTCCTTCAGGTCATTCATTCTGAAATCTGCCAAACGAAAAATCTCACTTCACTTAAAACCGCGTAGCTAATACACAAATTAAGATATCTGCAATCGGAAAATGGCGTCGTAATCAGCTGATCTGTGCAAACCTAGCGACACCAAGCGGATTACCCTGGAACCAACTGGAGCCGCGCAATTCAAACAGTCCGCGTATTTTATGAACAGACCTCGTAATGCTGCAGATAGCTGAAAAACTGAACCTGTTGTACTAGATTATACACTGTTTGTCTGCAGACAGCTGAAAAACTGAACCAGTCTGTCTGATTATACACTGTTTGTCTGCAGATAGCTGGAAAACTGAACCAGTCTATCTGATTATACACTGTTTGTCTGCAGATAGCTGAAAAACTGAAGCAGTCTATCTGATTATACACTGTTTGTACGTTATTTCACAACTTCAACCAACATTACATCTACAAAACTTTGTTGTTGTTTTGTTAATTACGCGCAAAGCTACTCGAGGGCTATCTGCGCTAGCTGTTTTAATTTAGTAGTGTAAGACTAGAGGGAAGGCAGCTAGTCATCACCACCTACCGCCAACTCTTGGGCTACTTTTTTACCAACGAATAGTGGGATTGACCATTATATTGTAACGCTCCGACGGCTGAAAGGGAGAGCATGTTTGGAGTTATGATACGTGTAATAACCCAGGCACTTGTATCACGAAATAGAGAAATATTGAATCTATATCAAATTCAGGTTTGTTCATTTCTTTTTCATAAATCATGATATCCGTAAAATATTACAAAATTAAAACAATTTTTGTGTTGTTTGTTTTTCAGTTTACCCTCTAATATTCTCGTACACTTACAAAATGAACTTATTACTTATAATTAAATAAGTATTTCGTGAATATGTATACGATATTATTTTTATTATTTTATTGGTGTTTAGCAAAGTTAAAGAATAATTGCCTTAGCTCACAATGACATGTATTTTTTACTCATAAGAGAACTGCTCTCTCCACAATGGTACAGCCGTATTTCGTCTGCGTTGGTCTGCGGATTTTACGACCATAGAAACCAGCTTTCGATACCAGTGGTGGGAAAAGCACAGATGGCCCATTGTGTAGCTTTTCGCTTTAACTTCCATCAAACGTACTTAAAATTTCGTTGCGCAGAACACGAGAAATTTAATTTTGTAGTTTTAACAAATTATAAGTGGTATTTATAATGAATGATAACACTGCTTCTTATGATATGAGACGAGTTTTAGATCGAATTGACCAGTTGTTTTATTAAATTACGTCTTAAAATATTTTACAGATTCCACTCTTAGCTAAGGAAAATATAATTCATGTCATGATAAATTTATTCGAAAAAAATGTTTGGAACAATTGAGCAATACTTGTTTTCCACGTGCCAACTAACATAAGAATACGAACCATTGTACTATTAAATGTGAAGAAGTTAAAATAAAGGTTTTTATTAGCCTCTCTTTCATCATTAAACTAAGAAATACCAGCGGCTGATGTCGATGTTTTCATCATTAAAATAGGGAATTCTGGGAGACAGAATCGATTTTTTTCATCATTAAAAAGAATCTTGAGTCTCAAGAATGTTTTTCCATGAAAGAAAAATATAATTATATTTATATAATAACAAAACTATATTATTGTAACTATCTATTAGATTTTCTTATACATTTGCCAACTTTTTGTTGTGTCTCAATCAAAAGACTATTTTTATGAACACTGGATATACGTTTAACAAAGAGTCTATTGACAGTTCCAAAAATAACAATTTCCGCTTTCAGATCCCCAGACAAGTGCAGTGCACATTTGGGTCGATCATCACTGAACTGTTTAAGAAGTTGATACAAAGGAACGAAACATGAAGTGTTTTTCTTTATTATCTTTATTATCTTAAAGCGTTTTCTAGTTTTATCTAGTGTTTTCCGTTTCATTTATAACTATGTCTAGTTTTATCTAGTGTTTTCCTTTTCATTTATAACTATGTCTAGTTTTATCTAGTGTTTTCTCTTTTCATTTATAACTATGTCTAGTTTTATCTAGTGTTTTCCTTTTCATTTATAACTATGTCTAGTTTTATCTAGTGTTTTCCTTTTCATTTATAACTATGTCTAGTTTTATCTAGTGTTTTCCTTTTCATTTATAACTATGTCTAGTTTTATCTAGTGTTTTCCTTTTCATTTATAACTATGTCTAGTTTTATCTAGTGTTTTCCTTTTCATTTATAACTATGTCTAGTTTTATCTAGTGTTTTCCTTTTCATTTATAACTATGTCTAGTTTTATCTAGTGTTTTCCTTTTCATTTATAACTATGTCTAGTTTTATCTAGTGTTTTCCTTTTCATTTATAACTATGTCTAGTTTTATCTAGTGTTTCCCTTTTCATTTATAACTATGTCTAGTTTTATCTAGTGTTTTCCTTTTCATTTATAACTATGTCTAGTTTTATCTAGTGTTTTCCTTTTCATTTATAACTATGTCTAGTTTTATCTAGTGTTTTCCTTTTCATTTATAACTATGTCTAGTTTTATCTAGTGTTTTCCTTTTCATTTATAACTATGTCTAGTTTTATCTAGTGTTTTCCTTTTCATTTATAACTATGTCTAGTTTTATCTAGTGTTTTCCTTTTCATTTATAACTATGTCTAGTTTTATCTAGTGTTTTCCTTTTCATTTATAACTATGTCTAGTTTTATCTAGTGTTTTCCTTTTCATTTATAACTATGTCTAGTTTTATCTAGTGTTTTCCTTTTCATTTATAACTATGTCTAGTTTTATCTAGTGTTTTCCTTTTCATTTATAACTATGTCTAGTTTTATCTAGTGTTTTCCTTTTCATTTATAACTATGTCTAGTTTTATCTAGTGTTTTCCTTTTCATTTATAACTATGTCTAGTTTTATCTAGTGTTTTCCTTTTCATTTATAACTATGTCTAGTTTTATCTAGTGTTTTCCTTTTCATTTATAACTATGTCTAGTTTTATCTAGTGTTTTCCTTTTCATTTATAACTATGTCTAGTTTTATCTAGTGTTTTCCTTTTCATTTATAACTATGTCTAGTTTTATCTAGTGTTTTCCTTTCCATTTATAACTATGTCTAGTTTTATCTAGTGTTTTCCTTTTCATTTATAACTATGTCTAGTTTTATCTAGTGTTTTCCTTTTCATTTATAACTATGTCTAGTTTTATCTAGTGTTTTCCTTTTCATTTATAACTATGTCTAGTTTTATCTAGTGTTTTCCTTTTCATTTATAACTATGTCTAGTTTTATCTAGTGTTTTCCTTTTCATTTATAACTATGTCTAGTTTTATCTAGTGTTTTCCCTTTTCATTTATAACTATGTCTAGTTTTATCTAGTGTTTTCCTTTTCATTTATAACTATGTCTAGTTTTATCTAGTGTTTTCCCTTTTCATTTATAACTATGTCTAGTTTTATCTAGTGTTTTCCCTTTTCATTTATAACTATGTCTAGTTTTATCTAGTGTTTTCCTTTTCATTTATAACTATGTCTAGTTTTATCTAGTGTTTTTCCTTTTCATTTATAACTATGTCTAGTTTTATCTAGTGTTTTCCTTTTCATTTATAACTATGTCTAGTTTTATCTAGTGTTTTCCTTTTCATTTATAACTATGTCTAGTTTTATCTAGTGTTTTCCTTTTCATTTATAACTATGTCTAGTTTTATCTAGTGTTTTCATTTATAACTATGTCTAGTTTTATCTTTTCATTTATAACTATGTCTAGTTTTATCTAGTGTTTTCCTTTTCATTTATAACTATGTCTAGTTTTATCTAGTGTTTTCCCTTTTCATTTATAACTATGTCTAGTTTTATCTAGTGTTTTCCTTTTCATTTATAACTATGTCTAGTTTTATCTAGTGTTTTCCTTTTCATTTATAACTATGTCTAGTTTTATCTAGTGTTTTCCTTTTCATTTATAACTATGTCTAGTTTTATCTAGTGTTTTCCTTTTCATTTATAACTATGTCTAGTTTTATCTAGTGTTTTCCTTTTCATTTATAACTATGTCTAGTTTTATCTAGTGTTTTCCTTTTCATTTATAACTATGTCTAGTTTTATCTAGTGTTTTCCTTTTCATTTATAACTATGTCTAGTTTTATCTAGTGTTTTCCTTTTCATTTATAACTATGTCTAGTTTTATCTAGTGTTTTCCCTTTTCATTTATAACTATGTCTAGTTTTATCTAGTGTTTTCCTTTTCATTTATAACTATGTCTAGTTTTATCTAGTGTTTTCCTTTTCATTTATAACTATGTCTAGTTTTATCTAGTGTTTTCCTTTTCATTTATAACTATGTCTAGTTTTATCTAGTGTTTTCCTTTTCATTTATAACTATGTCTAGTTTTATCTAGTGTTTTCCTTTTCATTTATAACTATGTCTAGTTTTATCTAGTGTTTTCCTTTTCATTTATAACTATGTCTAGTTTTATCTAGTGTTTTCCTTTTCATTTATAACTATGTCTAGTTTTATCTAGTGTTTTCCTTTTCATTTATAACTATGTCTAGTTTTATCTAGTGTTTTCCCTTTTCATTTATAACTATGTCTAGTTTTATCTAGTGTTTTCCTTTTCATTTATAACTATGTCTAGTTTTATCTAGTGTTTTCCTTTTCATTTATAACTATGTCTAGTTTTATCTAGTGTTTTCCTTTTCATTTATAACTATGTCTAGTTTTATCTAGTGTTTTCCTTTTCATTTATAACTATGTCTAGTTTTATCTAGTGTTTTCCTTTTCATTTATAACTATGTCTAGTTTTATCTAGTGTTTTCCTTTTCATTTATAACTATGTCTAGTTTTATCTAGTGTTTTCCTTTTCATTTATAACTATGTCTAGTTTTATCTAGTGTTTTCCTTTTCATTTATAACTATGTCTAGTTTTATCTAGTGTTTTCCTTTTCATTTATAACTATGTCTAGTTTTATCTAGTGTTTTCCTTTTCATTTATAACTATGTCTAGTTTTATCTAGTGTTTTCCTTTTCATTTATAACTATGTCTAGTTTTATCTAGTGTTTTCCTTTTCATTTATAACTATGTCTAGTTTTATCTAGTGTTTTCCTTTTCATTTATAACTATGTCTAGTTTTATCTAGTGTTTTCCTTTTCATTTATAACTATGTCTAGTTTTATCTAGTGTTTTCCTTTTCATTTATAACTATGTCTAGTTTTATCTAGTGTTTTCCTTTTCATTTATAACTATGTCTAGTTTTATCTAGTGTTTTCCTTTTCATTTATAACTATGTCTAGTTTTATCTAGTGTTTTCCTTTTCATTTATAACTATGTCTAGTTTTATCTAGTGTTTTCCTTTTCATTTATAACTATGTCTAGTTTTATCTAGTGTTTTCCTTTTCATTTATAACTATGTCTAGTTTTATCTAGTGTTTTCCTTTTCATTTATAACTATGTCTAGTTTTATCTAGTGTTTTCCTTTTCATTTATAACTATGTCTAGTTTTATCTAGTGTTTTCCTTTTCATTTATAACTATGTCTAGTTTTATCTAGTGTTTTCCTTTTCATTTATAACTATGTCTAGTTTTATCTAGTGTTTTCCTTTTCATTTATAACTATGTCTAGTTTTATCTAGTGTTTTCCTTTTCATTTATAACTATGTCTAGTTTTATCTAGTGTTTTCCTTTTCATTTATAACTATGTCTAGTTTTATCTAGTGTTTTCCCTTTTCATTTATAACTATGTCTAGTTTTATCTAGTGTTTTCCTTTTCATTTATAACTATGTCTAGTTTTATCTAGTGTTTTCCTTTTCATTTATAACTATGTCTAGTTTTATCTAGTGTTTTCCTTTTCATTTATAACTATGTCTAGTTTTATCTAGTGTTTTCCTTTTCATTTATAACTATGTCTAGTTTTATCTAGTGTTTTCCTTTTCATTTATAACTATGTCTAGTTTTATCTAGTGTTTTCCTTTTCATTTATAACTATGTCTAGTTTTATCTAGTGTTTTCCTTTTCATTTATAACTATGTCTAGTTTTATCTAGTGTTTTCCTTTTCATTTATAACTATGTCTAGTTTTATCTAGTGTTTTCCCTTTTCATTTATAACTATGTCTAGTTTTATCTAGTGTTTTCCTTTTCATTTATAACTATGTCTAGTTTTATCTAGTGTTTTCCTTTTCATTTATAACTATGTCTAGTTTTATCTAGTGTTTTCCCTTTTCATTTATAACTATGTCTAGTTTTATCTAGTGTTTTCCTTTTCATTTATAACTATGTCTAGTTTTATCTAGTGTTTTCCTTTTCATTTATAACTATGTCTAGTTTTATCTAGTGTTTTCCTTTTCATTTATAACTATGTCTAGTTTTATCTAGTGTTTTCCTTTTCATTTATAACTATGTCTAGTTTTATCTAGTGTTTTCCTTTTCATTTATAACTATGTCTAGTTTTATCTAGTGTTTTCCTTTTCATTTATAACTATGTCTAGTTTTATCTAGTGTTTTCCTTTTCATTTATAACTATGTCTAGTTTTATCTAGTGTTTTCCTTTTCATTTATAACTATGTCTAGTTTTATCTAGTGTTTTCCTTTTCATTTATAACTATGTCTAGTTTTATCTAGTGTTTTCCTTTTCATTTATAACTATGTCTAGTTTTATCTAGTGTTTTCCTTTTCATTTATAACTATGTCTAGTTTTATCTAGTGTTTTCCTTTTCATTTTAACTATTTATAACATTTATAACTATGTCTAGTTTTATCTAGTGTTTTCCTTTTCATTTATAACTATGTCTAGTTTTATCTAGTGTTTTCCCTTTTCATTTATAACTATGTCTAGTTTTATCTAGTGTTTTCCCTTTTCATTTATAACTATGTCTAGTTTTATCTAGTGTTTTCCTTTTCATTTATAACTATGTCTAGTTTTATCTAGTGTTTTCCCTTTTCATTTATAACTATGTCTAGTTTTATCTAGTGTTTTCCTTTTCATTTATAACTATGTCTAGTTTTATCTAGTGTTTCCCTTTTCATTTATAACTATGTCTAGTTTTATCTAGTGTTTTCCTTTTCATTTATAACTATGTCTAGTTTTATCTAGTGTTTTCCTTTTCATTTATAACTATGTCTAGTTTTATCTAGTGTTTTCCTTTTCATTTATAACTATGTCTAGTTTTATCTAGTGTTTTCCTTTTCATTTATAACTATGTCTAGTTTTATCTAGTGTTTTCCTTTTCATTTATAACTATGTCTAGTTTTATCTAGTGTTTTCCTTTTCATTTATAACTATGTCTAGTTTTATCTAGTGTTTTCCTTTTCATTTATAACTATGTCTAGTTTTATCTAGTGTTTTCCTTTTCATTTATAACTATGTCTAGTTTTATCTAGTGTTTTCCTTTTCATTTATAACTATGTCTAGTTTTATCTAGTGTTTTCCTTTTCATTTATAACTATGTCTAGTTTTATCTAGTGTTTTCCTTTTCATTTATAACTATGTCTAGTTTTATCTAGTGTTTTCCTTTTCATTTATAACTATGTCTAGTTTTATCTAGTGTTTTCCTTTTCATTTATAACTATGTCTAGTTTTATCTAGTGTTTTCCTTTTCATTTATAACTATGTCTAGTTTTATCTAGTGTTTTCCTTTTCATTTATAACTATGTCTAGTTTTATCTAGTGTTTTCCTTTTCATTTATAACTATGTCTAGTTTTATCTAGTGTTTTCCTTTTCATTTATAACTATGTCTAGTTTTATCTAGTGTTTTCCCTTTTCATTTATAACTATGTCTAGTTTTATCTAGTGTTTTCCCTTTTCATTTATAACTATGTCTAGTTTTATCTAGTGTTTTCCTTTTCATTTATAACTATGTCTAGTTTTATCTAGTGTTTTCCTTTTCATTTATAACTATGTCTAGTTTTATCTAGTGTTTTCCTTTTCATTTATAACTATGTCTAGTTTTATCTAGTGTTTTCCTTTTCATTTATAACTATGTCTAGTTTTATCTAGTGTTTTCCTTTTCATTTATAACTATGTCTAGTTTTATCTAGTGTTTTCCTTTTCATTTATAACTATGTCTAGTTTTATCTAGTGTTTTCCTTTTCATTTATAACTATGTCTAGTTTTATCTAGTGTTTTCCTTTTCATTTATAACTATGTCTAGTTTTATCTAGTGTTTTCCTTTTCATTTATAACTATGTCTAGTTTTATCTAGTGTTTTCCTTTTCATTTATAACTATGTCTAGTTTTATCTAGTGTTTTCCTTTTCATTTATAACTATGTCTAGTTTTATCTAGTGTTTTCCTTTTCATTTATAACTATGTCTAGTTTTATCTAGTGTTTTCCTTTTCATTTATAACTATGTCTAGTTTTATCTAGTGTTTTCCTTTTCATTTATAACTATGTCTAGTTTTATCTAGTGTTTTCCTTTTCATTTATAACTATGTCTAGTTTTATCTAGTGTTTTCCTTTTCATTTATAACTATGTCTAGTTTTATCTAGTGTTTTCCTTTTCATTTATAACTATGTCTAGTTTTATCTAGTGTTTTCCTTTTCATTTATAACTATGTCTAGTTTTATCTAGTGTTTCCCTTTTCATTTATAACTATGTCTAGTTTTATCTAGTGTTTTCCTTTTCATTTATAACTATGTCTAGTTTTATCTAGTGTTTTCCTTTTCATTTATAACTATGTCTAGTTTTATCTAGTGTTTTCCTTTTCATTTATAACTATGTCTAGTTTTATCTAGTGTTTTCCTTTTCATTTATAACTATGTCTAGTTTTATCTAGTGTTTTCCTTTTCATTTATAACTATGTCTAGTTTTATCTAGTGTTTTCCTTTTCATTTATAACTATGTCTAGTTTTATCTAGTGTTTTCCTTTTCATTTATAACTATGTCTAGTTTTATCTAGTGTTTTCCTTTTCATTTATAACTATGTCTAGTTTTATCTAGTGTTTTCCTTTTCATTTATAACTATGTCTAGTTTTATCTAGTGTTTTCCTTTTCATTTATAACTATGTCTAGTTTTATCTAGTGTTTTCCTTTTCATTTATAACTATGTCTAGTTTTATCTAGTGTTTTCCTTTTCATTTATAACTATGTCTAGTTTTATCTAGTGTTTTCCTTTTCATTTATAACTATGTCTAGTTTTATCTAGTGTTTTCCTTTTCATTTATAACTATGTCTAGTTTTATCTAGTGTTTTCCTTTTCATTTATAACTATGTCTAGTTTTATCTAGTGTTTTCCTTTTCATTTATAACTATGTCTAGTTTTATCTAGTGTTTTCCTTTTCATTTATAACTATGTCTAGTTTTATCTAGTGTTTTCCTTTTCATTTATAACTATGTCTAGTTTTATCTAGTGTTTTCCTTTTCATTTATAACTATGTCTAGTTTTATCTAGTGTTTTCCTTTTCATTTATAACTATGTCTAGTTTTATCTAGTGTTTTCCTTTTCATTTATAACTATGTCTAGTTTTATCTAGTGTTTTCCTTTTCATTTATAACTATGTCTAGTTTTATCTAGTGTTTTCCTTTTCATTTATAACTATGTCTAGTTTTATCTAGTGTTTTCCTTTTCATTTATAACTATGTCTAGTTTTATCTAGTGTTTTCCTTTTCATTTATAACTTTCATTTATAATTTATAATGTCTAGTTTTATCTAGTGTTTTCCTTTTCATTTATAACTATGTCTAGTTTTATCTAGTGTTTTCCTTTTCATTTATAACTATGTCTAGTTTTATCTAGTGTTTTCCTTTTCATTTATAACTATGTCTAGTTTTATCTAGTGTTTTCCTTTTCATTTATAACTATGTCTAGTTTTATCTAGTGTTTTCCTTTTCATTTATAACTATGTCTAGTTTTATCTAGTGTTTTCCTTTTCATTTATAACTATGTCTAGTTTTATCTAGTGTTTTCCTTTTCATTTATAACTATGTCTAGTTTTATCTAGTGTTTTCCTTTTCATTTATAACTATGTCTAGTTTTATCTAGTGTTTTCCCTTTTCATTTATAACTATGTCTAGTTTTATCTAGTGTTTTCCTTTTCATTTATAACTATGTCTAGTTTTATCTAGTGTTTTCCTTTTCATTTATAACTATGTCTAGTTTTATCTAGTGTTTTCCTTTTCATTTATAACTATGTCTAGTTTTATCTAGTGTTTTCCTTTTCATTTATAACTATGTCTAGTTTTATCTAGTGTTTTCCTTTTCATTTATAACTATGTCTAGTTTTATCTAGTGTTTTCCTTTTCATTTATAACTATGTCTAGTTTTATCTAGTGTTTTCCTTTTCATTTATAACTATGTCTAGTTTTATCTAGTGTTTTCCTTTTCATTTATAACTATGTCTAGTTTTATCTAGTGTTTTCCTTTTCATTTATAACTATGTCTAGTTTTATCTAGTGTTTTCCTTTTCATTTATAACTATGTCTAGTTTTATCTAGTGTTTTCCTTTTCATTTATAACTATGTCTAGTTTTATCTAGTGTTTTCCTTTTCATTTATAACTATGTCTAGTTTTATCTAGTGTTTTCCTTTTCATTTATAACTATGTCTAGTTTTATCTAGTGTTTTCCTTTTCATTTATAACTATGTCTAGTTTTATCTAGTGTTTTCCTTTTCATTTATAACTATGTCTAGTTTTATCTAGTGTTTTCCTTTTCATTTATAACTATGTCTAGTTTTATCTAGTGTTTTCCTTTTCATTTATAACTATGTCTAGTTTTATCTAGTGTTTTCCTTTTCATTTATAACTATGTCTAGTTTTATCTAGTGTTTTCCTTTTCATTTATAACTATGTCTAGTTTTATCTAGTGTTTTCCTTTTCATTTATAACTATGTCTAGTTTTATCTAGTGTTTTCCTTTTCATTTATAACTATGTCTAGTTTTATCTAGTGTTTTCCTTTTCATTTATAACTATGTCTAGTTTTATCTAGTGTTTTCCTTTTCATTTATAACTATGTCTAGTTTTATCTAGTGTTTTCCTTTTCATTTATAACTATGTCTAGTTTTATCTAGTGTTTTCCTTTTCATTTATAACTATGTCTAGTTTTATCTAGTGTTTTCCTTTTCATTTATAACTATGTCTAGTTTTATCTAGTGTTTTCCTTTTCATTTATAACTATGTCTAGTTTTATCTAGTGTTTTCCTTTTCATTTATAACTATGTCTAGTTTTATCTAGTGTTTTCCCTTTTCATTTATAACTATGTCTAGTTTTATCTAGTGTTTTCCTTTTCATTTATAACTATGTCTAGTTTTATCTAGTGTTTTCCTTTTCATTTATAACTATGTCTAGTTTTATCTAGTGTTTTCCTTTTCATTTATAACTATGTCTAGTTTTATCTAGTGTTTTCCTTTTCATTTATAACTATGTCTAGTTTTATCTAGTGTTTTCCTTTTCATTTATAACTATGTCTAGTTTTATCTAGTGTTTCCCTTTTCATTTATAACTATGTCTAGTTTTATCTAGTGTTTTATCCTTTTCATTTATAACTATGTCTAGTTTTATCTAGTGTTTTCCTTTTCATTTATAACTATGTCTAGTTTTATCTAGTGTTTTCCTTTTCATTTATAACTATGTCTAGTTTTATCTAGTGTTTTCCCTTTTCATTTATAACTATGTCTAGTTTTATCTAGTGTTTTCCTTTTCATTTATAACTATGTCTAGTTTTATCTAGTGTTTTCCTTTTCATTTATAACTATGTCTAGTTTTATCTAGTGTTTTCCTTTTCATTTATAACTATGTCTAGTTTTATCTAGTGTTTTCCTTTTCATTTATAACTATGTCTAGTTTTATCTAGTGTTTTCCTTTTCATTTATAACTATGTCTAGTTTTATCTAGTGTTTTCCTTTTCATTTATAACTATGTCTAGTTTTATCTAGTGTTTTCCTTTTCATTTATAACTATGTCTAGTTTTATCTAGTGTTTTCCTTTTCATTTATAACTATGTCTAGTTTTATCTAGTGTTTTCCTTTTCATTTATAACTATGTCTAGTTTTATCTAGTGTTTTCCTTTTCATTTATAACTATGTCTAGTTTTATCTAGTGTTTTCCTTTTCATTTATAACTATGTCTAGTTTTATCTAGTGTTTTCCTTTTCATTTATAACTATGTCTAGTTTTATCTAGTGTTTTCCTTTTCATTTATAACTATGTCTAGTTTTATCTAGTGTTTTCCTTTTCATTTATAACTATGTCTAGTTTTATCTAGTGTTTTCCTTTTCATTTATAACTATGTCTAGTTTTATCTAGTGTTTTCCTTTTCATTTATAACTATGTCTAGTTTTATCTAGTGTTTTCCTTTTCATTTATAACTATGTCTAGTTTTATCTAGTGTTTTCCTTTTCATTTATAACTATGTCTAGTTTTATCTAGTGTTTTCCTTTTCATTTATAACTATGTCTAGTTTTATCTAGTGTTTTCCTTTTCATTTATAACTATGTCTAGTTTTATCTAGTGTTTTCCTTTTCATTTATAACTATGTCTAGTTTTATCTAGTGTTTTCCCTTTTCATTTATAACTATGTCTAGTTTTATCTAGTGTTTTCCTTTTCATTTATAACTATGTCTAGTTTTATCTAGTGTTTTCCTTTTCATTTATAACTATGTCTAGTTTTATCTAGTGTTTTCCCTTTTCATTTATAACTATGTCTAGTTTTATCTAGTGTTTTCCTTTTCATTTATAACTATGTCTAGTTTTATCTAGTGTTTTCCTTTTCATTTATAACTATGTCTAGTTTTATCTAGTGTTTTCTAGTTTTATCCTTTTCATTTATAACTATGTCTAGTTTTATCTAGTGTTTTCCTTTTCATTTATAACTATGTCTAGTTTTATCTAGTGTTTTCCTTTTCATTTATAACTATGTCTAGTTTTATCTAGTGTTTTCCTTTTCATTTATAACTATGTCTAGTTTTATCTAGTGTTTTCCTTTTCATTTATAACTATGTCTAGTTTTATCTAGTGTTTTCCTTTTCATTTATAACTATGTCTAGTTTTATCTAGTGTTTTCCTTTTCATTTATAACTATGTCTAGTTTTATCTAGTGTTTTCCTTTTCATTTATAACTATGTCTAGTTTTATCTAGTGTTTTCCTTTTCATTTATAACTATGTCTAGTTTTATCTAGTGTTTTCCTTTTCATTTATAACTATGTCTAGTTTTATCTAGTGTTTTCCTTTTCATTTATAACTATGTCTAGTTTTATCTAGTGTTTTCCTTTTCATTTATAACTATGTCTAGTTTTATCTAGTGTTTTCCTTTTCATTTATAACTATGTCTAGTTTTATCTAGTGTTTTCCTTTTCATTTATAACTATGTCTAGTTTTATCTAGTGTTTTCCTTTTCATTTATAACTATGTCTAGTTTTATCTAGTGTTTTCCTTTTCATTTATAACTATGTCTAGTTTTATCTAGTGTTTTCCTTTTCATTTATAACTATGTCTAGTTTTATCTAGTGTTTTCCTTTTCATTTATAACTATGTCTAGTTTTATCTAGTGTTTTCCTTTTCATTTATAACTATGTCTAGTTTTATCTAGTGTTTTCCTTTTCATTTATAACTATGTCTAGTTTTATCTAGTGTTTTCCTTTTCATTTATAACTATGTCTAGTTTTATCTAGTGTTTTCCTTTTCATTTATAACTATGTCTAGTTTTATCTAGTGTTTTCCTTTTCATTTATAACTATGTCTAGTTTTATCTAGTGTTTTCCTTTTCATTTATAACTATGTCTAGTTTTATCTAGTGTTTTCCCTTTTCATTTATAACTATGTCTAGTTTTATCTAGTGTTTTCCTTTTCATTTATAACTATGTCTAGTTTTATCTAGTGTTTTCCTTTTCATTTATAACTATGTCTAGTTTTATCTAGTGTTTTCCTTTTCATTTATAACTATGTCTAGTTTTATCTAGTGTTTTCCTTTTCATTTATAACTATGTCTAGTTTTATCTAGTGTTTTCCTTTTCATTTATAACTATGTCTAGTTTTATCTAGTGTTTTCCTTTTCATTTATAACTATGTCTAGTTTTATCTAGTGTTTTCCTTTTCATTTATAACTATGTCTAGTTTTATCTAGTGTTTTCCTTTTCATTTATAACTATGTCTAGTTTTATCTAGTGTTTTCCTTTTCATTTATAACTATGTCTAGTTTTATCTAGTGTTTTCCTTTTCATTTATAACTATGTCTAGTTTTATCTAGTGTTTTCCTTTTCATTTATAACTATGTCTAGTTTTATCTAGTGTTTTCCTTTTCATTTATAACTATGTCTAGTTTTATCTAGTGTTTTCCTTTTCATTTATAACTATGTCTAGTTTTATCTAGTGTTTTCCTTTTCATTTATAACTATGTCTAGTTTTATCTAGTGTTTTCCTTTTCATTTATAACTATGTCTAGTTTTATCTAGTGTTTTCCTTTTCATTTATAACTATATCTAGTTTTATCTAGTGTTTTCCTTTTCATTTATAACTGTCTAGTTTTATCTAGTGTTTTCCCTTTTCATTTATAACTATGTCTAGTTTTATCTAGTGTTTTCCTTTTCATTTATAACTATGTCTAGTTTTATCTAGTTTTCCTTTTTTTATCTAGTGTTTTCCTTTTCATTTATAACTATGTCTAGTTTTATCTAGTGTTTTCCTTTTCATTTATAACTATGTCTAGTTTTATCTAGTGTTTTCCTTTTCATTTATAACTATGTCTAGTTTTATCTAGTGTTTTCCTTTTCATTTATAACTATGTCTAGTTTTATCTAGTGTTTTCCTTTTCATTTATAACTATGTCTAGTTTTATCTAGTGTTTTCCTTTTCATTTATAACTATGTCTAGTTTTATCTAGTGTTTTCCTTTTCATTTATAACTATGTCTAGTTTTATCTAGTGTTTTCCTTTTCATTTATAACTATGTCTAGTTTTATCTAGTGTTTTCCTTTTCATTTATAACTATGTCTAGTTTTATCTAGTGTTTTCCTTTTCATTTATAACTATGTCTAGTTTTATCTAGTGTTTTCCTTTTCATTTATAACTATGTCTAGTTTTATCTAGTGTTTTCCTTTTCATTTATAACTATGTCTAGTTTTCCTTTTCATTTATAACTATGTCTAGGTTTATCTAGTGTTTTCCCTTTTCATTTATAACTATGTCTAGTTTTATCTAGTGTTTTCCTTTTCATTTATAACTATGTCTAGTTTTATCTAGTGTTTTCCTTTTCATTTATAACTATGTCTAGTTTTATCTAGTGTTTTCCTTTTCATTTATAACTATGTCTAGTTTTATCTAGTGTTTTCCTTTTCATTTATAACTATGTCTAGTTTTATCTAGTGTTTTCCTTTTCATTTATAACTATGTCTAGTTTTATCTAGTGTTTTTCCTTTTCATTTATAACTATGTCTAGTTTTATCTAGTGTTTTCCTTTTCATTTATAACTATGTCTAGTTTTATCTAGTGTTTTCCTTTTCATTTATAACTATGTCTAGTTTTATCTAGTGTTTTCCTTTTCATTTATAACTATGTCTAGTTTTATCTAGTGTTTTCCCTTTTCATTTATAACTATGTCTAGTTTTATCTAGTGTTTTCCTTTTCATTTATAACTATGTCTAGTTTTATCTAGTGTTTTCCCTTTTCATTTATAACTATGTCTAGTTTTATCTAGTGTTTTCCTTTTCATTTATAACTATGTCTAGTTTTATCTAGTGTTTTCCTTTTCATTTATAACTATGTCTAGTTTTATCTAGTGTTTTCCTTTTCATTTATAACTATGTCTAGTTTTATCTAGTGTTTTCCTTTTCATTTATAACTATGTCTAGTTTTATCTAGTGTTTTCCTTTTCATTTATAACTATGTCTAGTTTTATCTAGTGTTTTCCTTTTCATTTATAACTATGTCTAGTTTTATCTAGTGTTTTCCTTTTCATTTATAACTATGTCTAGTTTTATCTAGTGTTTTCCTTTTCATTTATAACTATGTCTAGTTTTATCTAGTGTTTTCCTTTTCATTTATAACTATGTCTAGTTTTATCTAGTGTTTTCCTTTTCATTTATAACTATGTCTAGTTTTATCTAGTGTTTTCCTTTTCATTTATAACTATGTCTAGTTTTATCTAGTGTTTTCCTTTTCATTTATAACTATGTCTAGTTTTATCTAGTGTTTTCCTTTTCATTTATAACTATGTCTAGTTTTATCTAGTGTTTTCCTTTTCATTTATAACTATGTCTAGTTTTATCTAGTGTTTTCCTTTTCATTTATAAGTTTTATCTATGTCTAGTTTTATCTAGTGTTTTCCTTT
Organism: Tachypleus tridentatus; assembly: GCF_004210375.1. Lineage (NCBI taxonomy): Eukaryota > Metazoa > Arthropoda > Merostomata > Xiphosura > Limulidae > Tachypleus > Tachypleus tridentatus. Next base: position 12,571,002 of record NC_134825.1, on the reverse strand, counting down.
TCATTTATAACTATGTCTAGTTTTATCTAGTGTTTTCCTTTTCATTTATAACTATGTCTAGTTTTATCTAGTGTTTTCCTTTTCATTTATAACTATGTCTAGTTTTATCTAGTGTTTTCCTTTTCATTTATAACTATGTCTAGTTTTATCTAGTGTTTTCCTTTTCATTTATAACTATGTCTAGTTTTATCTAGTGTTTTCCTTTTCATTTATAACTATGTCTAGTTTTATCTAGTGTTTTCCTTTTCATTTATAACTATGTCTAGTTTTATCTAGTGTTTTCCTTTTCATTTATAACTATGTCTAGTTTTATCTAGTGTTTTCCCTTTTCATTTATAACTATGTCTGTCTAGTTTTCCTTTTTTTATCTAGTGTTTTATCTAGTGTTTTCCTTTTCATTTATAACTATGTCTAGTTTTATCTAGTGTTTTTTCCTTTCATTTATAACTGTGTCTAGTTTTATCTAGTGTTTTCTCTTTTCATTTATAACTGTGTCTAGTTTTATCTAGTGTTTTCCTTTTCATTTATAACTATGTCTAGTTTTATCTAGTGTTTTCCTTTTCATTTATAACTATGTCTAGTTTTATCTAGTGTTTTCCTTTTCATTTATAACTATGTCTAGTTTTATCTAGTGTTTTCCTTTTCATTTATAACTATGTCTAGTTTTATCTAGTGTTTTCCTTTTCATTTATAACTATGTCTAGTTTTATCTAGTGTTTTCCTTTTCATTTATAACTATGTCTAGTTTTTTAGTGTTTTCCCTTTTCATTTATAACTATGTCTAGTTTTATTTTCCTTTTCATTTATAACTATGTCTAGTTTTATCTAGTGTTTTCCTTTTCATTTATAACTATGTCTAGTTTTACTATGTCTAGTTTTATCTAGTGTTTTCCTTTTCATTTATAACTATGTCTAGTTTTATCTAGTGTTTTCCTTTTCATTTATAACTATGTCTAGTTTTATCTAGTGTTTTCCCTTTTCATTTATAACTATGTCTAGTTTTATCTAGTGTTTTTCCTTTTCATTTATAACTATGTCTAGTTTTATCTAGTGTTTTCCTTTTCATTTATAACTATGTCTAGTTTTATCTAGTGTTTTCCTTTTCATTTATAACTATGTCTAGTTTTATCTAGTGTTTTCCTTTTCATTTATAACTATGTCTAGTTTTATCTAGTGTTTTCCTTTTCATTTATAACTATGTCTAGTTTTATCTAGTGTTTTCCTTTTCATTTATAACTATGTCTAGTTTTATCTAGTGTTTTCCTTTTCATTTATAACTATGTCTAGTTTTATCTAGTGTTTTCCTTTTCATTTATAACTATGTCTAGTTTTATCTAGTGTTTTCCTTTTCATTTATAACTATGTCTAGTTTTATCTAGTGTTTTCCTTTTCATTTATAACTATGTCTAGTTTTATCTAGTGTTTTCCTTTTCATTTATAACTATGTCTAGTTTTATCTAGTGTTTTCCTTTTCATTTATAACTATGTCTAGTTTTATCTAGTGTTTTCCTTTTCATTTATAACTATGTCTAGTTTTATCTAGTGTTTTCCTTTTCATTTATAACTATGTCTAGTTTTATCTAGTGTTTTCCTTTTCATTTATAACTATGTCTAGTTTTATCTAGTGTTTTCCTTTTCATTTATAACTATGTCTAGTTTTATCTAGTGTTTTCCTTTTCATTTATAACTATGTCTAGTTTTATCTAGTGTTTTCCTTTTCATTTATAACTATGTCTAGTTTTATCTAGTGTTTTCCTTTTCATTTATAACTATGTCTAGTTTTATCTAGTGTTTTCCTTTTCATTTATAACTATGTCTAGTTTTATCTAGTGTTTTCCTTTTCATTTATAACTATGTCTAGTTTTATCTAGTGTTTTTCCTTTTCATTTATAACTATGTCTAGTTTTATCTAGTGTTTTCCTTTTCATTTATAACTATGTCTAGTTTTATCTAGTGTTTTCCTTTTCATTTATAACTATGTCTAGTTTTATCTAGTGTTTTCCTTTTCATTTATAACTATGTCTAGTTTTATCTAGTGTTTTCCTTTTCATTTATAACTATGTCTAGTTTTATCTAGTGTTTTCCTTTTCATTTATAACTATGTCTAGTTTTATCTAGTGTTTTCCTTTTCATTTATAACTATGTCTAGTTTTATCTAGTGTTTTCCTTTTCATTTATAACTATGTCTAGTTTTATCTAGTGTTTTTCCTTTTCATTTATAACTATGTCTAGTTTTATCTAGTGTTTTCCTTTTCATTTATAACTATGTCTAGTTTTATCTAGTGTTTTCCTTTTCATTTATAACTATGTCTAGTTTTATCTAGTGTTTTCCTTTTCATTTATAACTATGTCTAGTTTTATCTAGTGTTTTCCTTTTCATTTATAACTATGTCTAGTTTTATCTAGTGTTTTCCTTTTCATTTATAACTATGTCTAGTTTTATCTAGTGTTTTCCTTTTCATTTATAACTATGTCTAGTTTTATCTAGTGTTTTCCTTTTCATTTATAACTATGTCTAGTTTTATCTAGTGTTTTCCTTTTCATTTATAACTATGTCTAGTTTTATCTAGTGTTTTCCTTTTCATTTATAACTATGTCTAGTTTTATCTAGTGTTTTCCTTTTCATTTATAACTATGTCTAGTTTTATCTAGTGTTTTCCTTTTCATTTATAACTATGTCTAGTTTTATCTAGTGTTTTCCTTTTCATTTATAACTATGTCTAGTTTTATCTAGTGTTTTCCTTTTCATTTATAACTATGTCTAGTTTTATCTAGTGTTTTCCTTTTCATTTATAACTATGTCTAGTTTTATCTAGTGTTTTCCCTTTTCATTTATAACTATGTCTAGTTTTATCTAGTGTTTTCCTTTTCATTTATAACTATGTCTAGTTTTATCTAGTGTTTTCCTTTTCATTTATAACTATGTCTAGTTTTATCTAGTGTTTTCCTTTTCATTTATAACTATGTCTAGTTTTATCTAGTGTTTTCCTTTTCATTTATAACTATGTCTAGTTTTATCTAGTGTTTTCCTTTTCATTTATAACTATGTCTAGTTTTATCTAGTGTTTTCCTTTTCATTTATAACTATGTCTAGTTTTATCTAGTGTTTTCCTTTTCATTTATAACTATGTCTAGTTTTATCTAGTGTTTTCCTTTTCATTTATAACTATGTCTAGTTTTATCTAGTGTTTTCCTTTTCATTTATAACTATGTCTAGTTTTATCTAGTGTTTTCCTTTTCATTTATAACTATGTCTAGTTTTATCTAGTGTTTTCCTTTTCATTTATAACTATGTCTAGTTTTATCTAGTGTTTTCCTTTTCATTTATAACTATGTCTAGTTTTATCTAGTGTTTTCCTTTTCATTTATAACTATGTCTAGTTTTATCTAGTGTTTTCCTTTTCATTTATAACTATGTCTAGTTTTATCTAGTGTTTTCCTTTTCATTTATAACTATGTCTAGTTTTATCTAGTGTTTTCCTTTTCATTTATAACTATGTCTAGTTTTATCTAGTGTTTTCCTTTTCATTTATAACTATGTCTAGTTTTATCTAGTGTTTTCCTTTTCATTTATAACTATGTCTAGTTTTATCTAGTGTTTTCCTTTTCATTTATAACTATGTCTAGTTTTATCTAGTGTTTTCCTTTTCATTTATAACTATGTCTAGTTTTATCTAGTGTTTTCCTTTTCATTTATAACTATGTCTAGTTTTATCTAGTGTTTTCCTTTTCATTTATAACTATGTCTAGTTTTATCTAGTGTTTTCCTTTTCATTTATAACTATGTCTAGTTTTATCTAGTGTTTTCCTTTTCATTTATAACTATGTCTAGTTTTATCTAGTGTTTTCCCTTTTCATTTATAACTATGTCTAGTTTTATCTAGTGTTTTCCCTTTTCATTTATAACTATGTCTAGTTTTATCTAGTGTTTTCCTTTTCATTTATAACTATGTCTAGTTTTATCTAGTGTTTTCCTTTTCATTTATAACTATGTCTAGTTTTATCTAGTGTTTTCCTTTTCATTTATAACTATGTCTAGTTTTATCTAGTGTTTTCCTTTTCATTTATAACTATGTCTAGTTTTATCTAGTGTTTTCCTTTTCATTTATAACTATGTCTAGTTTTATCTAGTGTTTTCCCTTTTCATTTATAACTATGTCTAGTTTTATCTAGTGTTTTCCTTTTCATTTATAACTATGTCTAGTTTTATCTAGTGTTTTCCTTTTCATTTATAACTATGTCTAGTTTTATCTAGTGTTTTCCTTTTCATTTATAACTATGTCTAGTTTTATCTAGTGTTTTCCTTTTCATTTATAACTATGTCTAGTTTTATCTAGTGTTTTCCTTTTCATTTATAACTATGTCTAGTTTTATCTAGTGTTTTCCTTTTCATTTATAACTATGTCTAGTTTTATCTAGTGTTTCTAACTATGTCCTTTTCATTTATAACTATGTCTAGTTTTATCTAGTGTTTTCCTTTTCATTTATAACTATGTCTAGTTTTATCTAGTGTTTTCCTTTTCATTTATAACTATGTCTAGTTTTATCTAGTGTTTTCCTTTTCATTTATAACTATGTCTAGTTTTATCTAGTGTTTTCCTTTTCATTTATAACTATGTCTAGTTTTATCTAGTGTTTTCCTTTTCATTTATAACTATGTCTAGTTTTATCTAGTGTTTTCCTTTTCATTTATAACTATGTCTAGTTTTATCTAGTGTTTTCCTTTTCATTTATAACTATGTCTAGTTTTATCTAGTGTTTTCCCTTTTCATTTATAACTATGTCTAGTTTTATCTAGTGTTTTCCTTTTCATTTATAACTATGTCTAGTTTTATCTAGTGTTTTCCTTTTCATTTATAACTATGTCTAGTTTTATCTAGTGTTTTCCTTTTCATTTATAACTATGTCTAGTTTTATCTAGTGTTTTCCTTTTCATTTATAACTATGTCTAGTTTTATCTAGTGTTTTCCTTTTCATTTATAACTATGTCTAGTTTTATCTAGTGTTTTCCTTTTCATTTATAACTATGTCTAGTTTTATCTAGTGTTTTCCTTTTCATTTATAACTATGTCTAGTTTTATCTAGTGTTTTCCTTTTCATTTATAACTATGTCTAGTTTTATCTAGTGTTTTTCCTTTTCATTTATAACTATGTCTAGTTTTATCTAGTGTTTTCCCTTTTCATTTATAACTATGTCTAGTTTTATCTAGTGTTTTCCTTTTCATTTATAACTATGTCTAGTTTTATCTAGTGTTTTCCTTTTCATTTATAACTATGTCTAGTTTTATCTAGTGTTTTCCTTTTCATTTATAACTATGTCTAGTTTTATCTAGTGTTTTCCTTTTCATTTATAACTATGTCTAGTTTTATCTAGTGTTTTCCTTTTCATTTATAACTATGTCTAGTTTTATCTAGTGTTTTCCTTTTCATTTATAACTATGTCTAGTTTTATCTAGTGTTTTCCTTTTCATTTATAACTATGTCTAGTTTTATCTAGTGTTTCCCTTTTCATTTATAACTATGTCTAGTTTTATCTAGTGTTTTCCTTTTCATTTATAACTATGTCTAGTTTTATCTAGTGTTTTCCTTTTCATTTATAACTATGTCTAGTTTTATCTAGTGTTTTCCTTTTCATTTATAACTATGTCTAGTTTTATCTAGTGTTTTCCTTTTCATTTATAACTATGTCTAGTTTTATCTAGTGTTTTCCTTTTCATTTATAACTATGTCTAGTTTTATCTAGTGTTTTCCTTTTCATTTATAACTATGTCTAGTTTTATCTAGTGTTTTCCTTTTCATTTATAACTATGTCTAGTTTTATCTAGTGTTTTCCTTTTCATTTATAACTATGTCTAGTTTTATCTAGTGTTTTCCTTTTCATTTATAACTATGTCTAGTTTTATCTAGTGTTTTCCTTTTCATTTATAACTATGTCTAGTTTTATCTAGTGTTTTCCTTTTCATTTATAACTATGTCTAGTTTTATCTATGTCTAGTTTTATCTAGTTTTTCCTTTTCATTTATAACTATGTCTAGTTTTATCTAGTGTTTTCCTTTTCATTTATAACTATGTCTAGTTTTATCTAGTGTTTTCCTTTTCATTTATAACTATGTCTAGTTTTATCTAGTGTTTTCCTTTTCATTTATAACTATGTCTAGTTTTATCTAGTGTTTTCCCTTTTCATTTATAACTATGTCTAGTTTTATCTAGTGTTTTCCTTTTCATTTATAACTATGTCTAGTTTTATCTAGTGTTTTCCTTTTCATTTATAACTATGTCTAGTTTTATCTAGTGTTTTCCTTTTCATTTATAACTATGTCTAGTTTTATCTAGTGTTTTCCTTTTCATTTATAACTATGTCTAGTTTTATCTAGTGTTTTCCTTTTCATTTATAACTATGTCTAGTTTTATCTAGTGTTTTCCTTTTCATTTATAACTATGTCTAGTTTTATCTAGTGTTTTCCTTTTCATTTATAACTATGTCTAGTTTTATCTAGTGTTTTCCTTTTCATTTATAACTATGTCTAGTTTTATCTAGTGTTTTCCCTTTTCATTTATAACTATGTCTAGTTTTATCTAGTGTTTTCCTTTTCATTTATAACTATGTCTAGTTTTATCTAGTGTTTTCCTTTTCATTTATAACTATGTCTAGTTTTATCTAGTGTTTTCCTTTTCATTTATAACTATGTCTAGTTTTATCTAGTGTTTTCCTTTTCATTTATAACTATGTCTAGTTTTATCTAGTGTTTTCCTTTTCATTTATAACTATGTCTAGTTTTATCTAGTGTTTTCCTTTTCATTTATAACTATGTCTAGTTTTATCTAGTGTTTTCCTTTTCATTTATAACTATGTCTAGTTTTATCTAGTGTTTTCCTTTTCATTTATAACTAGTGTTTTCCTTTTCATTTATAACCATGTCTAGTTTTATCTAGTGTTTTCCTTTTCATTTATAACTATGTCTAGTTTTATCTAGTGTTTTCCTTTTCATTTATAACTATGTCTAGTTTTATCTAGTGTTTTCCTTTTCATTTATAACTATGTCTAGTTTTATCTAGTGTTTTCCTTTTCATTTATAACTATGTCTAGTTTTATCTAGTGTTTTCCTTTTCATTTATAACTATGTCTAGTTTTATCTAGTGTTTTCCTTTTCATTTATAACTATGTCTAGTTTTATCTAGTGTTTTCCTTTTCATTTATAACTATGTCTAGTTTTATCTAGTGTTTTCCTTTTCATTTATAACTATGTCTAGTTTTATCTAGTGTTTTCCTTTTCATTTATAACTATGTCTAGTTTTATCTAGTGTTTTCCTTTTCATTTATAACTATGTCTAGTTTTATCTAGTGTTTTCCTTTTCATTTATAACTATGTCTAGTTTTATCTAGTGTTTTCCTTTTCATTTATAACTATGTCTAGTTTTATCTAGTGTTTTCCTTTTCATTTATAACTATGTCTAGTTTTATCTAGTGTTTTCCTTTTCATTTATAACTATGTCTAGTTTTATCTAGTGTTTTCCTTTTCATTTATAACTATGTCTAGTTTTATCTAGTGTTTTCCTTTTCATTTATAACTATGTCTAGTTTTATCTAGTGTTTTCCTTTTCATTTATAACTATGTCTAGTTTTATCTAGTGTTTTCCTTTTCATTTATAACTATGTCTAGTTTTATCTAGTGTTTTCCTTTTCATTTATAACTATGTCTAGTTTTATCTAGTGTTTTCCTTTTCATTTATCATTTATAACTATGTCTAGTTTTATCTAGTGTTTTCCTTTTCATTTATAACTATGTCTAGTTTTATCTAGTGTTTTCCTTTTCATTTATAACTATGTCTAGTTTTATCTAGTGTTTTCCTTTTCATTTATAACTATGTCTAGTTTTATCTAGTGTTTTCCTTTTCATTTATAACTATGTCTAGTTTTATCTAGTGTTTTCCTTTTCATTTATAACTATGTCTAGTTTTATCTAGTGTTTTCCTTTTCATTTATAACTATGTCTAGTTTTATCTAGTGTTTTCCTTTTCATTTATAACTATGTCTAGTTTTATCTAGTGTTTTCCCTTTTCATTTATAACTATGTCTAGTTTTATCTAGTGTTTTCCTTTTCATTTATAACTATGTCTAGTTTTATCTAGTGTTTTCCTTTTCATTTATAACTATGTCTAGTTTTATCTAGTGTTTTCCTTTTCATTTATAACTATGTCTAGTTTTATCTAGTGTTTTCCTTTTCATTTATAACTATGTCTAGTTTTATCTAGTGTTTTCCTTTTCATTTATAACTATGTCTAGTTTTATCTAGTGTTTTCCTTTTCATTTATAACTATGTCTAGTTTTATCTAGTGTTTTCCTTTTCATTTATAACTATGTCTAGTTTTATCTAGTGTTTTCCTTTTCATTTATAACTATGTCTAGTTTTATCTAGTGTTTTCCTTTTCATTTATAACTATGTCTAGTTTTATCTAGTGTTTTCCTTTTCATTTATAACTATGTCTAGTTTTATCTAGTGTTTTCCTTTTCATTTATAACTATGTCTAGTTTTATCTAGTGTTTTCCTTTTCATTTATAACTATGTCTAGTTTTATCTAGTGTTTTCCTTTTCATTTATAACTATGTCTAGTTTTATCTAGTGTTTTCCTTTTCATTTATAACTATGTCTAGTTTTATCTAGTGTTTTCCTTTTCATTTATAACTATGTCTAGTTTTATCTAGTGTTTTCCTTTTCATTTATAACTATGTCTAGTTTTATCTAGTGTTTTCCTTTTCATTTATAACTATGTCTAGTTTTATCTAGTGTTTTCCTTTTCATTTATAACTATGTCTAGTTTTATCTAGTGTTTTATCTAGTGTTTTCTTTTCATTTATAACTATGTCTAGTTTTATCTCTTTTCATTTATAACTATGTCTAGTTTTATCTAGTGTTTTCCTTTTCATTTATAACTATGTCTAGTTTTATCTAGTGTTTTCCTTTTCATTTATAACTATGTCTAGTTTTATCTAGTGTTTTCCTTTTCATTTATAACTATGTCTAGTTTTATCTAGTGTTTTCCTTTTCATTTATAACTATGTCTAGTTTTATCTAGTGTTTTCCTTTTCATTTATAACTATGTCTAGTTTTATCTAGTGTTTTCCCTTTTCATTTATAACTATGTCTAGTTTTATCTAGTGTTTTCCTTTTCATTTATAACTATGTCTAGTTTTATCTAGTGTTTTCCTTTTCATTTATAACTATGTCTAGTTTTATCTAGTGTTTTCCTTTTCATTTATAACTATGTCTAGTTTTATCTAGTGTTTTTTCTTTTCATTTATAACTATGTCTAGTTTTATCTAGTGTTTTCCTTTTCATTTATAACTATGTCTAGTTTTATCTAGTGTTTTCCTTTTCATTTATAACTATGTCTAGTTTTATCTAGTGTTTTCCCTTTTCATTTATAACTATGTCTAGTTTTATCTAGTGTTTTCCTTTTCATTTATAACTATGTCTAGTTTTATCTAGTGTTTTCCCTTTTCATTTATAACTATGTCTAGTTTTATCTAGTGTTTTCCTTTTCATTTATAACTATGTCTAGTTTTATCTAGTGTTTTCCTTTTCATTTATAACTATGTCTAGTTTTATCTAGTGTTTTCCTTTTCATTTATAACTATGTCTAGTTTTATCTAGTGTTTTCTTTTTTCATTTATAACTATGTCTAGTTTTATCTAGTGTTTTCCTTTTCATTTATAACTATGTCTAGTTTTATCTAGTGTTTTCCTTTTCATTTATAACTATGTCTAGTTTTATCTAGTGTTTTCCTTTTCATTTATAACTATGTCTAGTTTTATCTAGTTTCCCTTTTCATTTATAACTATGTCTAGTTTTATCTAGTGTTTTCCTTTTCATTTATAACTATGTCTAGTTTTATCTAGTGTTTTCCTTTTCATTTATAACTATGTCTAGTTTTATCTAGTGTTTTCCTTTTCATTTATAACTATGTCTAGTTTTATCTAGTGTTTTCCTTTTCATTTATAACTATGTCTAGTTTTATCTAGTGTTTTCTATGTCTAGTTTTATCCTTTTCATTTATAACTATGTCTAGTTTTATCTAGTGTTTTCCTTTTCATTTATAACTATGTCTAGTTTTATCTAGTGTTTTCCTTTTCATTTATAACTATGTCTAGTTTTATCTAGTGTTTTCCTTTTCATTTATAACTATGTCTAGTTTTATCTAGTGTTTTCCTTTTCATTTATAACTATGTCTAGTTTTATCTAGTGTTTTCCTTTTCATTTATAACTATGTCTAGTTTTATCTAGTGTTTTCCTTTTCATTTATAACTATGTCTAGTTTTATCTAGTGTTTTCCTTTTCATTTATAACTATGTCTAGTTTTATCTAGTGTTTTCCTTTTCATTTATAACTATGTCTAGTTTTATCTAGTGTTTTCCTTTTCATTTATAACTATGTCTAGTTTTATCTAGTGTTTTCCTTTTCATTTATAACTATGTCTAGTTTTATCTAGTGTTTTCCTTTTCATTTATAACTATGTCTAGTTTTATCTAGTGTTTTTCTAGTGTTTTTTTCATTTATAACTATGTCTAGTTTTATCTAGTGTTTTCCTTTTCATTTATAACTATGTCTAGTTTTATCTAGTGTTTTCCTTTTCATTTATAACTATGTCTAGTTTTATCTAGTGTTTTCCTTTTCATTTATAACTATGTCTAGTTTTATCTAGTGTTTTCCTTTTCATTTATAACTATGTCTAGTTTTATCTAGTGTTTTCCTTTTCATTTATAACTATGTCTAGTTTTATCTAGTGTTTTCCTTTTCATTTATAACTATGTCTAGTCTTTTATCTAGTGTTTTCCTTTTCATTTATAACTATGTCTAGTTTTATCTAGTGTTTTCCTTTTCATTTATAACTATGTCTAGTTTTATCTAGTGTTTTCCTTTTCATTTATAACTATGTCTAGTTTTATCTAGTGTTTTCCTTTTCATTTATAACTATGTCTAGTTTTATCTAGTGTTTTCCTTTTCATTTATAACTATGTCTAGTTTTATCTAGTGTTTTCCTTTTCATTTATAACTATGTCTAGTTTTATCTAGTGTTTTCCTTTTCATTTATAACTATGTCTAGTTTTATCTAGTGTTTTCCCTTTTCATTTATAACTATGTCTAGTTTTATCTAGTGTTTTCCTTTTCATTTATAACTATGTCTAGTTTTATCTAGTGTTTTCCTTTTCATTTATAACTATGTCTAGTTTTATCTAGTGTTTTCCTTTTCATTTATAACTATGTCTAGTTTTATCTAGTGTTTTTCCTTTTCATTTATAACTATGTCTAGTTTTATCTAGTGTTTTCCTTTTCATTTATAACTATGTCTAGTTTTATCTAGTGTTTTCCTTTTCATTTATAACTATGTCTAGTTTTATCTAGTGTTTTCCTTTTCATTTATAACTATGTCTAGTTTTATCTAGTGTTTTCCTTTTCATTTATAACTATGTCTAGTTTTATCTAGTGTTTTTCCTTTTCATTTATAACTATGTCTAGTTTTATCTAGTGTTTTCCTTTTCATTTATAACTATGTCTAGTTTTATCTAGTGTTTTCCTTTTCATTTATAACTATGTCTAGTTTTATCTAGTGTTTTCCTTTTCATTTATAACTATGTCTAGTTTCATTTATAATCTAGTATCTAGTGTTTTCCTTTTCATTTATAACTATGTCTAGTTTTATCTAGTGTTTTCCTTTTCATTTATAACTATGTCTAGTTTTATCTAGTGTTTTCCTTTTCATTTATAACTATGTCTAGTTTTATCTAGTGTTTTCCTTTTCATTTATAACTATGTCTAGTTTTATCTAGTGTTTTCCTTTTCATTTATAACTATGTCTAGTTTTATCTAGTGTTTTCCTTTTCATTTATAACTATGTCTAGTTTTATCTAGTGTTTTCCTTTTCATTTATAACTATGTCTAGTTTTATCTAGTGTTTTCCTTTTCATTTATAACTATGTCTAGTTTTATCTAGTGTTTTCCCTTTTCATTTATAACTATGTCTAGTTTTATCTAGTGTTTTCCTTTTCATTTATAACTATGTCTAGTTTTATCTAGTGTTTTCCTTTTCATTTATAACTATGTCTAGTTTTATCTAGTGTTTTCCTTTTCATTTATAACTATGTCTAGTTTTATCTAGTGTTTTCCTTTTCATTTATAACTATGTCTAGTTTTATCTAGTGTTTTCCTTTTCATTTATAACTATGTCTAGTTTTATCTTTTCATTTATAACTATGTCTAGTTTTATCTAGTGTTTCCCTTTTCATTTATAACTATGTCTAGTTTTATCTAGTGTTTTCCTTTTCATTTTTATCTATGTCTTTTTTTATCTAGTGTTTTTCCTTTTCATTTATAACTATGTCTAGTTTTATCTAGTGTTTTCCTTTTCATTTATAACTATGTCTAGTTTTATCTAGTGTTTTCCCTTTTCATTTATAACTATGTCTAGTTTTATCTAGTGTTTTCCTTTTCATTTATAACTATGTCTAGTTTTATCTAGTGTTTTCCCTTTTCATTTATAACTATGTCTAGTTTTATCTAGTGTTTTCCTTTTCATTTATAACTATGTCTAGTTTTATCTAGTGTTTTCCTTTTCATTTATAACTATGTCTAGTTTTATCTAGTGTTTTCCTTTTCATTTATAACTATGTCTAGTTTTATCTAGTGTTTTCCTTTTCATTTATAACTATGTCTAGTTTTATCTAGTGTTTTCCTTTTCATTTATAACTATGTCTAGTTTTATCTAGTGTTTTCCTTTTCATTTATAACTATGTCTAGTTTTATCTAGTGTTTTCCTTTTCATTTATAACTATAACTATGTCTAGTTTTATCTAGTGTTTTCCTTTTCATTTATAACTATGTCTAGTTTTATCTAGTGTTTTTCCTTTTCATTTATAACTATGTCTAGTTTTATCTAGTGTTTTCCTTTTCATTTATAACTATGTCTAGTTTTATCTAGTGTTTTCCTTTTCATTTATAACTATGTCTAGTTTTATCTAGTGTTTTCCTTTTCATTTATAACTATGTCTAGTTTTATCTAGTGTTTTCCTTTTCATTTATAACTATGTCTAGTTTTATCTAGTGTTTTCATTTATAACTATGTCTTTTCATTTATAACTATGTCTAGTTTTATCTAGTGTTTTCCTTTTCATTTATAACTATGTCTAGTTTTATCTAGTGTTTTCCCTTTTCATTTATAACTATGTCTAGTTTTATCTAGTGTTTTCCTTTTCATTTATAACTATGTCTAGTTTTATCTAGTGTTTTCCTTTTCATTTATAACTATGTCTAGTTTTATCTAGTGTTTTCCTTTTCATTTATAACTATGTCTAGTTTTATCTAGTGTTTTCCTTTTCATTTATAACTATGTCTAGTTTTATCTAGTGTTTTCCTTTTCATTTATAACTATGTCTAGTTTTATCTAGTGTTTTCCTTTTCATTTATAACTATGTCTAGTTTTATCTAGTGTTTTCCTTTTCATTTATAACTATGTCTAGTTTTATCTAGTGTTTTCCTTTTCATTTATAACTATGTCTAGTTTTATCTAGTGTTTTCCTTTTCATTTATAACTATGTCTAGTTTTATCTAGTGTTTTCCTTTTCATTTATAACTATGTCTAGTTTTATCTAGTGTTTTCCTTTTCATTTATAACTATGTCTAGTTTTATCTAGTGTTTTCCTTTTCATTTATAACTATGTCTAGTTTTATCTAGTGTTTTCCTTTTCATTTATAACTATGTCTAGTTTTATCTAGTGTTTTCCTTTTCATTTATAACTATGTCTAGTTTTATCTAGTGTTTTCCTTTTCATTTATAACTATGTCTAGTTTTATCTAGTGTTTTTCCTTTTCATTTATAACTATGTCTAGTTTTATCTAGTGTTTTCCTTTTCATTTATAACTAGTGTTTTCCTTTTCATTTATAACTATAGTTTTATCTAGTGTTTTCCTTTTCATTTATAACTATGTCTAGTTTTATCTAGTGTTTTCCTTTTCATTTATAACTATGTCTAGTTTTATCTAGTGTTTTCCTTTTCATTTATAACTATGTCTAGTTTTATCTAGTGTTTTCCTTTTCATTTATAACTATGTCTAGTTTTATCTAGTGTTTTCCTTTTCATTTATAACTATGTCTAGTTTTATCTAGTGTTTTCCTTTTCATTTATAACTATGTCTAGTTTTATCTAGTGTTTTCCTTTTCATTTATAACTATGTCTAGTTTTATCTAGTGTTTTCCTTTTCATTTATAACTATGTCTAGTTTTATCTAGTGTTTTCCTTTTCATTTATAACTATGTCTAGTTTTATCTAGTGTTTTCCCTTTTCATTTATAACTATGTCTAGTTTTATCTAGTGTTTTCCTTTTCATTTATAACTATGTCTAGTTTTATCTAGTGTTTTCCTTTTCATTTATAACTATGTCTAGTTTTATCTAGTGTTTTCCTTTTCATTTATAACTATGTCTAGTTTTATCTAGTGTTTTCCTTTTCATTTATAACTATGTCTAGTTTTATCTAGTGTTTTCCTTTTCATTTATAACTATGTCTAGTTTTATCTAGTGTTTTCCTTTTCATTTATAACTATGTCTAGTTTTATCTAGTGTTTTCCTTTTCATTTATAACTATGTCTAGTTTTATCTAGTGTTTTCCTTTTCATTTATAACTATGTCTAGTTTTATCTAGTGTTTTCCTTTTCATTTATAACTATGTCTAGTTTTATCTAGTGTTTTCCTTTTCATTTATAACTATGTCTAGTTTTATCTAGTGTTTTCCTTTTCATTTATAACTATGTCTAGTTTTATCTAGTGTTTTCCTTTTCATTTATAACTATGTCTAGTTTTATCTAGTGTTTTCCTTTTCATTTATAACTATGTCTAGTTTTATCTAGTGTTTTCCTTTTCATTTATAACTATGTCTAGTTTTATCTAGTGTTTTCCTTTTCATTTATAACTATGTCTAGTTTTATCTAGTGTTTTCCCTTTTCATTTATAACTATGTCTAGTTTTATCTA